>NC_056725.1:846332093-846378341 GCF_019279795.1 Protopterus annectens
AGAAAGGAGGAAATTCTGATACTTCAACATATGAAACTGGCAATTTAAAGCCCTCATTGCTAAAGTAGAAGAGGTATACACCTTCTTACCCCATCTATCCAAAGCTCTAGCTTCCTTATCTAGAGGAACCGGATTCTTTACAACAGAGGCTCCAACACCCTTAGGCCCCTGACTAATAGTTTCTGGGTCTGCCCTAGGACTCTTATACAGATATTTATGAGCCTCAGGCACCCTGTAATATCTGTCCGGTTTAACTGGCGCAGGAGGCAAGGAATCTGGATTAAGGGAAGCCTCCGAGAAAACATCTTGAACAACATCCAAAACAGGAGGTATAGCCAAGGGTCTATACTGTGGTAAAAACATGAATTCCCTAAGCCTCTTCCGTGAATCAGAGAAATCCTGTCCTTCCCACTTAAAATGCTCCCTCATGGAATGCAGAGTTTCTGAAAATGAAAAATCCTCTGGAGGAGAAGCAGGAGGAGTGGAATCCTCCGCCTCAGAATCCGAATAAGGAGGAAAATCTAGAATATCTTCAGCAGAAGACTCTGAGTCATCTGAGGCCTGATCCAAACTTTGCAACTCTGGCTCCACCCTAGGCCTCTTATCAGGAGGGGGCATAGAACCTCTAATTAAAGTAATCAAATCTTCTGCCATTTTAAGCATGTGTTTTTTAGGCACAGACCCTGAAGTACCTGAAGGGACACCAGAGGAAGGCAAAACAGACCTGCCCTTAGAAGAAGCCTTAGAAATAGAAGCAGAAGGCCTAACCACCTTAGGCATAGAAGGGAGAACAGTAACTTGAGAGGCCCCTTCAGCCCAGCCTGACCTGACTCCTGGGAGGCCACATCCTGCAAAATCAAAGCTTCCCCCTGAGACTCAACAGAAACTTCAGCCGGATCCACCTGCTCTACTGTAGCTTCTGCAGGACCGACGTCCGAAACGGACGAATCAACCTGTCTAGGTTTTAAGGATTTGTCTTTGCGCTTCTTCGTGGAAGCGGACGTCGGAGGATCCGACGGCATATTATAATTACACCGCTTACCAAAGACTAACCTAGCACAATCTAACCTTCTTTTTATAGTGCGCTTATTAAACCTAGCACAAAACCGACACCCGACTACGTCGTGGTCCGGTCCCAAACAAGGAATGCAAAGAGAGTTATAATCCCTATGCGGTATCTGTTTCCCACAAGAAATACAATTATTCACTTTTTCTGACATCCGGTAATTAACTGAGGCAAGAAAAAACAAAAAGATTCCCCAACGGGGTACTTAGCCAACTTGGTTTCGGTCTGAAACTCGGAATACGAAAATTTCAGAACGCCGAACGGCACTTGCAACGCTGCTTCTGCATCGGACCATGGGTCAAAAAAGACTGAGGATATGACGTCGGTCATGCGCTTTTATACCCTGACGCTCTGTCAGATCTGAGCGCCCATGACCGACGTCAGCCTAATACTTTGGTATTCGGGCCGACCGAGGACAGCGGACTACCCATAAGTAAGGACTGCAGCAATGTGAGATGAAGAACATCCCCATCTTTATCAGCCATCACTGAGCAATAACAGCTGTAAATCTGGCTTTTCTTCTCTGAATACCTAAATGAGGCATATAATCAGAAATAAAAAAGAGCACACAGGAATCTTTTACTACCCAGAGATAGAACACTCACACTTCTCCTCCCCTTTGTGCTGTGGGGGTGGAATAGAAAGGGGGCTATGTTTTCTTGGAATTTCCCCAATCTCGGAACACAAACTAGTCAGAACCCAAGAAGATAAAATTGTCTGCTTAGGAAGTCCACCAGCATGTCTACTTCCAGGATATGAACTGCTCTAGAAGTGACAATTCTTGTGTGGGCCCTATTAGGACTATGAAGTCTGTTATTACTAGTAACCACAATTGTCCAAAATCTTAATTATAACACAAAATTCTAAAACTCCCTATTAACACTTAGAAAGCACTTCTATAAAGCAGCAAAGCCCCATGCATCTCCAACATGGGGAAAGGGGAGCTACAATCTCACATCACCACTATTTGTATACACCAGTTCCAAGATCAATGTTCCTCAAAGCAGAGGTGTGGTAAAAATATTCCCAAGATAGCAAAGTCTCTGTAACCGTATCCAGCCCCCATTTGCACTTGTTCAAATATATAGTAATTACAACCCCTGGAGTTTCAGTGGGCAACCCTGTCTATAGCCCTTTGCCAGACACAAATGCCTTGCTGCACAGGCTATAATTGCATGCAAAAAGTACAGTTTTGTACCTACCATAAATGTAGATGTTCGAAGATCCACATTGCTGCAGTCATAACCTGTGGGTAGTCTGCTGTCCTCGGTCGGCCCGAATCCCAAAGTATTAGGCTGGCATCGGTCACGGTCGCTTAGATCTGACGTCAGTACGCCTTGGTACTAAAGCGCATGACCGACGTCATATCTCCAGTCTTTCTTGCCCCAGATGTCAGAAGGCCCTAAAAAGAAAGGCCATAGCTAAAAAACAATATTTACAACCCAAAACACACAACCACCCCAAACTACAGTGGGGAAGGAGGGAGGGTAAATTGGACTGCAGCAATGAGGATCTTCGAACATCTACATTTATGGTAGGTACAAAACTGTACTATGTTCTTCATCTCACATTGCTGCAGTCATAACCTGTGGGTAGAATCCCAAAGCAAAGGTAAAGGGAGGATGGCCAAATTATAAAGCATTGGGAGCTGCTAACATGCCCTGTAAAACTGCAGTGGCAAACCCAGCCCTAGAATTGGAATAAAGAGGGAGATGGTAATGTTTAGAAAAAGTGTGCACTGAACTCCAAGTAGCTGCCTCCAAGATATCTTTAGTAGCTACACCCCTTAAAAAAGCAGTAGAAGTGGCAGTAGCCCTAGTGGAATGAGGTCTGATTCCAGCCGGAATCTCCTTACCATGATGAGAATAACAAAAAGCAATGCAATGGCCAATCCACTTAGAAATAGTTTGCTTAGAAACAGGTTTCCCCTGAGATCCCAAAGCAAAAGAAACAAACAACTGTTGAGACTGCCTGAACCCTTTAGTTCTGCTCAAATAATAACGCAACTGCCTGTGAATATCCAAAGAATGCAAAATTTTTTCCCCTTTATTTTGGGGATCAGCATAAAATGTAGGCAAATGAATAGATTGGTTCAAGGCCACATTTGAAACAACTTTAGGCATAAAAGTAGGGTTAGTACGTAGGGATACCCTATCCTTATGAAAAATCAGGAAAGGCTCAACTGCCATTAGAGCCTGTAATTCAGATACCCTTCTAGCAGACGGAATGGCCAACAAAAAAGCAGTCTTCCAAGACAAAAACTTCAACTCAGATGTAGCTGCAGGTTCAAAAGGAGGTAAAGTGAGTTTTTCCAACACAAAATTGAGATCCCAGGAATGAGTAGGAGCTCTACGTGGGGGTCTTATGTTCTTTGCCCCTCTAAGAAATTGCTTAAACAAAGGATGAGAGAATAATGGTGGGTCACAATCATAGTGAGCAGAAATGGCTGCAGCATGAACTTTTACAGAGGAGAAAGACAAACCTTTGTCTAGTAATTCTGTAAGATACTGAAGAGAAACACTCAAATTAGGTACTGAAACATCAAAGCTCTGCTTGGCTCCAAAGAAATCTCCTCCATTTATCAGCAAAAACTTTCCTTGTACTAGGCCGTCTGGCCTCCAAAATAACATCCAAAACTTGAGGAAGCTGCGACCCTCCAGGGTCTAGAACCGAATATGCCAGGCTGTCAGATGCAGGGACTGTATCCTTACATGGAGGAAATGATTGCCTGCCTGGGACAAAAGGTGTGGAACTGATGGCAAAGGCCAAGGAGGCTCCTGTACTAAACTCCTCAGCAGAGGGTACCAGTGCTGACGTGGCCAATCTGGAGCTATTAGAATCATGGAGGGCTTGTCCTGTCTGACTTTCAAGAGCACCTTGGGAAGGAGAGGCAGAGGAGGAAAGGCATAGACGTGAAGATTGTTCCAACTGAATGATAGAGCATCCACTTTCCAAGCTTTCGGATGAAACAGCTTTGTGCAAAACTTTGGCAGCTGGAAATTTAGTGGGGAAGCGAACAGATCTATGTCTGGAGTCCCCCAAAGCACTGTCAACTGTCGAAATACATGAGGATCCAATTTCCACTCGTGGGGATCCACCATCTGTCTGCTCAAAACATCCGCTAAGGAGTTCTGTGCTCCTGGCAGAAACCTTGCCTGAAGAGTGAGGTGCAAACTGAGTGCAGTCTCCCACAAAATCATAGCTTGTCTGCAAAGAGGGTACAAATGGGTTCCCCCTTGCTTGTTGATGTACCACATGACAGTTGTGTTGTCTGTTTGAATCAGCACGTGTCCTGGTTGAAGTAGATCCTTGAAAGCCATCAATGCAAATTGGACTGCTAACATCTCCTTCATGTTGATATGCAAATGTTGAAGTCTGGCAGGCCACGTGTCTTGAACCCATTTTCCATTGAGGTGTTCTCCCCAAGCCTTGTCTGAGGCATCTGTCATTAAGATCTGACTCGCCTCTGGTCGGGTCACAGAGTCCCTTGTTTAGGTGACATTCCTGAGCCCACCACAAAAATTCCTTTTGAATGCAAGGTATTATCTGAATGACAGTGTCCAAATCGTGGCAGTGTTGAGTCCAAATACTTTTGAGATACCACTGTAACTTCCTCATATGCAATTTGGCATTGGGAAGCACCAGAATACAAGATGCCATGAACCCCAAGGCTTGAAGGACTGTCCTTGCAGTCAGCCTGGACAGGAGAGACAATTGTTGGAAGTAAAGGGTAAGATTTCTTTGCTTGTCCGGGGTCAAAAACGCCATCTGAGAGGCTGTATTCAGTCTTACACCCAGAAAGCACATGCCCTGAGAGGGTACTAGACTGGACTTTATTTCGTTCACAGAATACCCTAGGCACCTTAACACTGCCATAACATACTGAAGATGTTGAAGTAGCTTTTCTTTGTCTTGAGCAAGAATCAGGCAATCGTCCAAATACGGATAAATTTGTATTCCTCTTAACCTTAAGAAGGCTATCACTGGAGCCAAAACTTTTGTGAACACCCTGGGCGCAGTAGATAAGCCAAAGGGCAATGCAGAGAACTGATAATGAAAGTCCCAGCCCGAAAACGCAGGAATCTCCTGCAGCTGGGCCTGATAGGAATATGAAGATAAGCCTCCTTGAGATCCAGAGTTACCATCCAGTGATCTTTGCCTAGCAGAGGCAGAAGTTGTTGCAAAGTCAACATTTTGAATTTTGGAATGTCCAGGTAAGTGTTGAGAATAGACAAATCCAGAATTGGCCTCCAAGTGTTTCCTTTCTTTGGCACAAGAAACAGGCGAGAATAAAATCCTAGGCCCACTTCTGACGGAGGAACCTGCTGGATAGCCCCCATTTGTAGAAGTAAAGAAATCTGTTTGTGAGCCTCCACCTTCTGCCGAGGAGGAACGTCTGGCATGCCTTTGAAAGGGGGCAATGTGTGGAAATAAAACTTGTAACCTCGGTTTATGATGTCCAGCACCCATTTGTCCTGGGTGACTAAAAGCCAATTTTGCCTGAAAAGTGCCAACTTTCCTCCCAGAGGAGCTGCCTGACAGGAAGGATCTGGCAGCTGAAGATGCAGGTCATTGGGTCTGTTTCCGAAAGGACTGGCCCCTGCCCTCACCTGTAGACTGTGCAGGGGAACTCCACGTCCTAGGCCTAAAAGAACCCTGTGCATGAGCTCGGCCCCTACCACGTCTAGATCTACCCCTAGACTGTAAATCAGAAGAAGGGTAAGCCCATCCCTTAGTAGGCCAATTCCTGCTAAACTTAGGGGGCTGCACCTGCAAAAAATCCTTAATAGTCTGCATAGACTTAGCTTTGTCTTCCATTTTCTTCAAGACTGACTCCACCGGAGAACCAAACAAAACTTCAGACTGCAGGGGAGCATCCAAAATATGAACTTTAACATGCTCCGACAAGTTCTGATCCTTAAGCCAGGCGTGCCTACGAATAACTGATCCAGTGGCAGCCACCCTGGAAGAGGCCTGTAAAGCATCAAAACCACACTGCAAAGAATGCTTACCCACTTGATCAGAGGCATGAACCAAATCCTGTAATTCTTTACACTCTATGCCCTCTGCTAAAGCATCTACCTTAGATTTCAACTGACTAAGGAGAAAATTCTGGTACTTCAGCATATGAAACTGGCAATTCAAGGCCCTCATTGCAAGAGTGGAAGAGGTATACACTTTTTTACCCCACCTATCCAAAGCTCTAGAGTCCTTATCCATAGGAACTGGATTCTTAACAGAAGCCCTGACACCCTTAGGTCCCTGGCTAATAGTTTCTGGGTCAGCCCTAGGGCTTTTATACAAATATTTATGAGCCTCTGGCACTCTGTAATACCTATCTGGCTTAACCGGGGCAGGAGGCAAAGAGTCTGGATTGAGGGAAGCCTCAGAGAAAACATCCTGCACAACATCCAAAACAGGAGTTATAGCCAAGGGCCTACGTTGTGGCAAAAATAGGAATTCCCTAAGCCTCTTTCGTGAATCTGAGAAATCCTGACCTTCCCATTTAAAATGTTCCCTCATAGAATGCAGGGTTTCTGAAAAAGAAAAATCCTCTGGAGGGGAAGCAGAAGGACTAGAATCCTCTGCGTCTGAATCAGAATAAGGGGGAAAATCCTGAATGTCTTCAGCCGAAGACTCTGAGTAATCTGAAGTGTGTTCCAATCCTTCCACCTCTGGCTCCACCCTAGGCCTCTTATCTGGAGGGGGCATAGATCCTCTGATCAAAGAAATCAAATCTTCTGCCATTTTAAGCATGTGTTTTTTAGGTACAGAACCTGCAGAAGTAGGACTGACGCCAGAGGAAGACAAACTAGGCCTGGCCTTAGAAGGTACCTTAGAAACAGAGGGAGAAGGCCTAACTACCTTATGTAAAGAAGGGATTACAGCAACCTGAGAGGCCCCCTCAGCCTGACCCGACTCCTGAGAGGCCACATCTTGCAAAATTAAAGGTTCCCCCTGAGACTCAACTGAAACCTCGGCTGGATCCACAGATTCCACCATGGTTTCTAAAGAACCAGCGTCCGGAACGGACGACTCATCCTGTTTAGATTTTACCGATTTCTCCTTACGCTTCTTAGCGGTAGCGGGCGTCGGAGGATCCGACGGCATATTATAATTACACCACTTACCGAAGACAAGCCTAGCACAATCTAACCTACGTTTAATGGTGCGCTTATTAAATCTAGCACAAAAGCGACACCCGACTACGTCGTGCTCAGGCCCCAAGCAAGGAATACAAAGAGAGTGGTAATCCCTGCGAGGTATCTGTTTCCCACAAGAAATACAATTATTCACTTTTTCTGACATCCGGATTAAACTGAGGCAACAAAAGAAAAATATTCCCCAACGGGGTACTTAGCCCAACTTGGTTTCGGTCTGAAACTCAGTATACGAAAATTTCAGGAGGCCGAACGGCACTTGCAAACACTGCTTCTGCTTCGGACCATGCGGCAAGAAAGACTGGAGATATGACGTTGGTCATGCGCTTTAGTACCAAGGCGTACTGACATCAGATCTAAGCGACCGTGACCGACGCCAGCCTAATACTTTGGGATTCGGGCCGACCGAGGACAGCGGACTACCCACAGGTTATGACTGCAGCAATGTGAGATGAAGAACATCCACAGACTGGCTGTCTGAAAGAATCAGGAGACAGACTGGTCTCAACTGCACTTCAAGAGAGAAGTTAACCACTGAGTTGAAAGGCAGAAATGATGCTACTCTGCTGAACTACAGGCAAACTAAGGTAGGTTCCTCAGCTACTAGTGAAGCACATGTTACAAACTGTAGTTTCCCTTTCAGAAAATAAAAACTACTAAAAAGACTGGCAAGGAAAGTTCAACACTCCACAAAGCCTGGAAAGAGTATGACAGATTATCCAGCAAGTGGTCACTTAGCCACGTAATAACTAATTAAACATTTAAAGTGAAGTACAAGGTCTTTTGAATCTGCCATGGAAAAATTAATTGATTGCAACCAAATCTACCATCTAACCTGCAGTCAGGGGAATTCCTTCAAGAATTCAGACTTCCTAGTCTCAGTGGTGTTCCCACCTCCCAGACGGCCTACAATTGGGGGACTTCTAAAAGTCACACTCAATTTCATTTCAGTTATTAAACTCCTGTGAATTATGAAAGGATATGGATTTGCTCAGGCTACTGCCACACTACCCACATACTTATGACTACACACTGAACTCAAAATTACTTGGTGGTGGAATTTACCACATTACAACCACTGTGCTATCTAGTTCATGGTAGACAAATCTGAGTTGAGCCCTTCATCTGGGTCCTTTGCAGTGCAGGACATTCCATTTCATCATGACATGCTGAACACAACTCTGCCTGACCATTACCATGACTATTTTGCTACCGTTCCAAGTCCCTATGGGTCTTATAGATGTGTCCCAATTTCATCGATATTTTGGTCACGTGGTGTATGACCAGTTCATTGTGTTCCACGTGTGCCATTGTTTGACAAAGCTCAGTCAATTTCACAGGACTGCTCTGAGGCTTGAGCACAAGTATCACTTCGGTTTGAGGACAAACATGTCCTTGACGGACACTTTTCTGCTCATCAGACTGAACTCTTAGAAGCCATATACTTGAACCAGGAGATTTATGCGGCAAACAAACCAACCAGTAGCACTCTTCGGGATTAGGAAGATGTGCAATCCAGCCTGCCTCACTACCTGAAAGGCTCTGCAGTGGGGGGGGGGGGGGGGGGGCGGGCTGTGAAAGTACAGTTGTGTACACCTACCATAAATGTAGATGTTGAGTGTCTTCACTGTTGCAGTCATAACTGTAGGGTGTTCCTGCCAGCAGGCAGCCCGAGGTCGTCCAGAATCCCAAAGTCTGGGTCCGGCGTCGGCTGTACCAGCAGGTACCCTGACGTCAGAACGCAGAGGTACATAGCAACAGCCGACGCCATCTTCTCCAGCCTTTCTTGCCCCAGATGTCAGAAGCTCCCCAAAATATCCAAAAGGTGTCCCAAAGGAAACACAAATACACCACAAAGGAAGAGGAGATAGAACAAACAGAAAACAAGAGGGGAATGGTGGGAGGGAAACCCCGACTGCAACAGTGAAGACACTCTAACATCTACATTTATGGTAGGTGTACACAACTGTACTATGTTCTTCGTGTTTCACTGTTGCAGTCATAACTGTAGGGTGGAATCCCAAAGCTGTGAAGGACGATGGAGGTTATGCAGAAGGGGCAGCCAGAAGACCCTGCAAGACAGCAGAGGCAAAACCTGCCCAAGACCTAGAATACAAAGGGAGATTATAGTGCTTAGAGAAGGTATGCACTGAACTCCAAGTGGCAGCTTCCAAAATGTCCTTGGTAGGAACTCCTCTGAGAAAAGCTGCTGAAGTGGCAGCTGCCCTAGTAGAATGACTCCTAACAGTACCTGGAATATGTTTCCCAAAATGAGAGTAACAAAACCTTATTCCATGAGCAATCCATTTGGAAATAGTTCGTTTAGAAATAGCCTTGCCTAGAGAACTGGAGGCATAAGAAATAAGCAACTGATCAGATTTCCTGAAATCTTTAGTTCTGTCCAGGTAAAATCGTAGTTGTCTGTGTACATCCAATGAATGTAAAATCCTTTCCCCTTTGTTTTGAGGATTTGGAAAGAAAGAAAGTAGGAAGGTGAATAGTCTGATTTAAAGACACTTTAGAAATCACCTTAGGCATAAATGTAGGATTGGTCCTCAAGGCCACCCTGTCTTGATGGAAAATAAGGTAAGGTTCCACAGCCATGAGAGCTTGCAACTCTGACACCCTTCTTGCAGAAGTCAATGCTAATAAAATAGCTGTTTTCCAGGATAAGAACTTGATATCCGAAGCAGCAGCAGGCTCAAAGGGAGGTAAAGTAAGCTTTTCCAAAACATAATTAAGATCCCAAGCAGGAACAGGAGGAGTTCTGGGAGGTTTTAAATTCTTAGCCCCACTCAAGAATGGTCTCACCAGTTGGAGAAAAAATGGGGGGATCAGTGTTGAAATGAGCCGAAATAGCAGAAGCATGAATTTTGATGGAAGAGAAAGAGGCCTTTAAGCAAGAGTTCAGAGATAAAATAAAATGGAGGAAATATCAGGTAGAAGAGGATCAGAACCTCGATCCTGCATCCAAATACAAAATCTTTTCCATTTAGAAGCATAAGATTTTCTAGTGCTAGGACGCCTAGCTTCCAAGAGAACATCCAAAACTTGTTTGGGAAGAGCAGAAGGAATCAAAGGCCTTTGTAGAGCCAGGCTGCCAGGCAAACAGTCTTTATTTGACAGTGTATCATCTGACCCTGATGTTGGGACAGAAGGGAAGGAGACAGAGGCAGAATCCAATGAGGTTCCAAGAACAGGTGTCTTATGGTTGGATACCAGAACTGCCGAGGCCAATTTGGAGCTATCAGAATGATAATCTTGGGTCTGTCCTGTTTTATTTTCAGTAGCACCCGAGGCAGAAGAGGAAGAGGAAGGAAGGCATATCCCGAAAGATTCCTCCAGCTGAAAGACAGGGCATCCACTTTCCATGCTGTTTTGTGGAAGGACCTGGTGCAAAATAGAGGCAACTGATGGTTGAGATGGGATGCAAACAGATCTATCTGAGGACAACCCCAAACTGATGTAATCCTGCTGAATAAGTTGGGGTCCAGCATCCATTCGTGGGGATCCAAAAGATTTCTGCTTAGGCTGTCTGCTAAGAGATTTTGCTTTCCTGGGATGAATTGAGCTTGAAGATGCAGGTTCAGATGTAGAGCTGTGTCCCAAAGACTCATGGCTAGTCTGCAAAGGGGGTAAGAGTGAGAGCCCCCCTGCTTGTTTATGTACCACATGACTCTGTACAAATCAGAAGATGTCCTTGTTGCAAAAATTTCTGGAAAGCTAGAAGAGCATGTTGAACTGCCAACATTTCCTTCAGGTTGATGTGCCAGTGAAGATGTTTCTTTGGCCAAAAGCCCTGCTGGCAGTTGTCTAGAAAATGAGCTCCCCAAGCATAATCCAAAGCATCTGTGGTCATGATCTGAGAAGGCTGAGGCAGATGAAAGGGGTTTCCTTCGTTTAAAGCACAGGTCCTGGACCACCAAAGGAACTCTTTTTGGAGGCAGTGAATCAGAGGTATCATTGTTTCCAGGCTGTGGTAATGCTGAGACCATACACTCTTTAGGTACCACTGACGTTTTCTCATATGAAGCCTTGCATTTGGAATCAATAGGATGCAAGAAGCCATGTAGCCCAAAGCCTGCAGGAATTTCCTTGCAGTGAGCTGAGTCAAAGTAGCCAAGGTTTTGAAAATTGAAGTCAGATTTACTTGCTTTTATGGGGTCAGGAAGGCCTTTTGCAAGCTTGTGTTTAGAAGAGCTCCCTAAAAGATCATTTGTTGAGAGGGGATTAAATGTGACTTTTTTGTGTTCACTGAAAATCCCAGTAGTAGAAGGAGACGCTGAACAAACTGCAGATGAAGTAAAAGATCCTTGCTGTCCGCCTGGATAAGGCAGTCGTCCAGATAGGGGTAAATTTGAATCCCTTGGCGTCTGCAATAAGCTACTACTGGAGCCAGGCACTTGGTAAAGACTCTGGGCGCAGTAGATAAGCCAAAGGGCAGTGCAGAGAATTGAAAGTGTCTCGAGCCTGCCTTGAATCTGAGGTATTTTCTGCGTTCCTGTCTGATGGGAATGTGTAAGTAGGCCTCCTTCAGGTCCAATGTTGCCATCCAAGCATCCTGGGAGAGCATGGGAAGAAGTTGTTGCAGAGTAAGCATCTTGAATTTTTTAATTTCCAGAAAAGTATTTAATACTGAGAGGTCCAGAATAGGTCTCCATGCATTTTGTTTCCTTGGGACCAATAAAAGTCTTGAATAAAAACCCTTTCCCATCTCTGGGAGTGGAACAGGTTCTATGGCTCTCATGGCCAATAAAGCGTCCACCTGATTTAAGGCCTCTGACCATTGATGTTTTGGCAGATCTGGCCAACCATAAGACCTTGGCTGAGTATGAAAATAGAATTTGTAGCCTTTTAAAATCACATCTAAAACCCATTTGTCATGGGTTATATGTGTCCAATTTTGGTAAAAAATAGATAGTTTTCTTCCGAGAGGAGCTTCCAGGCAAGAAGGACCTGTAGCCCAACAGAGGGAGTCATTGGGTCTGCTTCCTTTGTGATTGGGGTCTGTCTTCTCCCCTTCTAGATGAAGTAGTCCACTGTCTGGACCTATAAGAGGTCTGTGTCTGAGCCCGGCCTCTAGACAGTCTAATTCTTTGCCTTTGAGGCCTGTCAGAAGTGGGAAAAGACCAATTTTTGGAGGGCCAATTTCTAGAAAATCTAGGAGGCTGAACTTGTAAAAAATCTTTGACAGTCTGCATAGATTTTGCTTTTTTCCTCCATCTTTTTAATAACTTCCTCAGCCTTGGATCCAAATAACACATCATGTTGAACAGGGGCATCTAACAGTTTCGCCTTAACCTGCTCAGGTAAATTCTGCTCTCTAAGCCAAGCATGTCTCCTTATACCAGTACCAGAGGCTGCGGCCCTGCAAGAAGCTTCCAAGGCATCAAAACCACAATGTAAACCATGTTTGCTAACTTGTTCAGTTGCATGCAAACATCCTGTAATTCCTTGTCCACTGCACATGCAGGAAAGGTAGAAAGCCTTTGCTTTAAAACAGACAAAAGAAATTGCTGATACTTGAACATATGAAACTGGCAATTTAAAGCTCTAATAGAAAGAGTAGCAGAAGTATAAACCTTTTTGCCTCACCTATCCAAGGCACGAGAATCCTTTTCAGAGGGAATAGGATTTTTAGATGAAGCGGCCTTAGCAGCTTTAGAACCCTGAGAAATAGTTTCTGGATCTGCAGAAGGGTTCTTAAATGAGAATTGATGGGAATCAGGGACTCTGTAAAATCTATCAGGCTTAGAAGAAGCAGGCGGCAAGGAATCAGGACTCAGGTTAGCTTCAGAGAAAGCATCATCCACAATGTCAAGCACAGGAGGAATAGCCAAAGGTCTGTGTTGAGGGAGAAGGAGAAATTCTCTGAGTCTCTTCTTGAGGAAGAATAATCCTGACCTTCCCAAGTAAAATGCTCTCTCATCTCGTGTAAAGTTTCCCCAAAAGAGAAATCTTCAGGGGGAGAAGCAGAGGGAATAGAGTCCTCTGCATCTGAATCCTCATAAGGAGGAAAAGAGTAATCCTGGTCAGAGGAAGAGACAGAAGACACTGAAGCCTGATCAGAGGAATCATAAGGTAAATCCTGTCTAGGCCTTTTTCAGGAGGAGGGTGAGAACCCCTAATCATTGTACGTAAATCCTCAGCCATCCGTAGTAATTGCTTCTGGGACTTGGGGAGCTGAATCCGAAGCAGCTTGAGTAGAAACCCTTGGCTTTACAGGAGTTTTTGTCTTTGCCTTTGACTTTGTTGAAATAGTTATATGAGAAGGCCTGAAAACTCCCTCAGAAGCCGGTACCTGCACAGCGGTTCCGGACCCATCTGAAGGAGCGACGTCCGAAGGTCCTGCAGCAGATAAAATATTAGGCCTAGATGGCTCCCCATGGGAGTCCGTGTCGGCCATCGGTTCAGAAGTGGCGGACGACAGGGGCTGCAAAAGCGCCTCACTGACGACCGCCGAACCCGAAGCTGGCTCCGGCTGCGAAGAATCCTGTTTGGACCTCGGAGGCCTATCCTTGTCCTTGCGTTTCTTTTGAATTCTGGTTGTCGGTAAAGTATCAGACGACATCCTGTAATTAAATCGTCTACCTAAATAGTTCCAAGGCCCAATCGTACCTACGCTTGATAGTGCGAGAATTAAACCTGGCACAGAACCGACAACAAGAAACATCGTGGTCAGGGCCTAAGCAAGGTAGACAGTAAGAGTGGAAATCGTTATGAGGTATTTGCTTCCCACACGATATACAATTATTAACTTTTTCTGACATCGGAGGAGCAAGAAAAAAGTTTCCCCAACGGGGTACTTGGCTTGAGAAGAGAAGTTGAAAACTTCGGACCGAAGTCAATCAAAGCACGTTGTTCTGAATATGCCAACCAACGACTTGCGAGCTGCTTTCCACCGCACGGCAAGAAAGACTGGGGAAGATGGCGTCGGCTGTCAGCTATGTACCTCTGCGTTCTGACGTCAGGGTACTTGCTGGTACAGCCGACGCCAGACTCAGACTTTGGGATTCTGGCCGACCTCGGGCTGCCTGCCTGCCGGCAGGAACACCCTACAGTTATGACTGCAACAGTGAAACACGAAGAAATCCAGCTGTTCAACATCCTACTACCAAGCTTTCCTTTATCACAGCAACTTCTTCAAAGCATTCGCCATGGTTGTGATACTGGCTCTAGGGTGGTTGACTGTCTTTGGGCTGGAATGATCCCCCCATCTTCTCTCTTTATAAACTTAAAGATTATCCATGCTGTTTCCAACATGCAAACAATTTGTGAACCTGATCCCTAGTACAACCTACTGGGCTTGATTTCACTTAGTTGGAGATGTCAGGACATGTCCTACAGGAGATCATACTTGCAGTGCTTCAGGAGGGGTTCTTTTCAGTACAGTCAACAGGAGGCATTTGATTATGCCATCCACAAAAAGACTGACCTAGATCCTAATGATTTGGATAATCAGTTTGTCTAAAATCTATCCATTGTTAGGGTCCTTTTGAAGATGCTGCACATAGAGCTAGAATCTTGCAACAAAAAGCACCAAGATGATCCTTACTAGGTCCTTTAACAATCACCGCACAGTGAGGAATAGTTAATCAGTACTCATCCTGATGGATGTCTCATCTGCATCAGGCATCCTGGATCACTCTGCCTAGCTTGAATGGAATGCTACTGTTACTATAGACTGGTAAGACTACTCTCTGGACAAATGCAGAAAAAGAAATTCAATGTTTATTCTTTGGACTTGACATTCCTTAGGGTTCCTTACTTGGTTCACTACTGTTGAAACTATGTACACGCTTCATCTGGGAAAGATTTTCCAAAGGAGAGGTTTTTAGTACCACTGCTATGCTATCATGCAGGTATAACTCTCTAGCTCCCTCAAGAGTCTACATCTACCACTAACAGCTGGGAGTGGGATTACTGACAGTAAGCTTTACATCCAGCAAAGGACTGGATCCCAAATGCTGTCAAACCTTCCAGTTGCCAAAGGAATACCACCCTCATCAAAGCATCTCATTCTACCTTTGTGACCTCCCAACAGCAGGGCATGCCCAGATATTCCCCCCTCATCTGGACTAGATGAACTTTACATGCTATTGTAATAAACTTGATTTCATCTTACAGTGAGAAATCATGTTTTGAGGGAAGTCTACTTGCTTTAATGTCTAAATCATACTAGGACATATGGATCTGGTAATTACTGGACTCTTCATCCCAGAATAACCAAAATACTGACTTTCTATAAAAACTGGGACATTTCTTGACCAGCTTTGGGAGTCCAGGCTCAACTTCTGAACATGCACATCCTCTCACTGACTCAATAAAAATGGTCCTTTTCAGTAGCTTTGTTTTAGGTTTCATTCACATAGATAGCAGTTTTCTCTTGGGGGGAGGGGGGGTGCACAGAATAGGATGAAAGTAGTATAATGTTTACAGAGCCTACAAAAGGAGACATTTAAAACATAAGGATAGAATTGTATGTTACATACAAACATACCAGTTACACAAACTTGATATAATAAAGAAAATAAAGACTTTATACTACTGGTGCATTTCAGCGATTATCTTACTTTTCCCGGCTTTGTGCTGCTTCCTCCCACATCAACATTTCCCAAACTTGTACTGTAGAAAAATAACTGGGCTACTGAATATCTGTATGTTCAGCAACAACAAAGCACTTCTCAAAGGTGCACAGTGTCACAAATAAAATTTGGTAGGGAAAAGTTTTTGTTAGCTGCTTTAGCACTCAGTTTTCAGCCACCCCAAAGCAAACTGTAAACGCTGAATGAGAAAATGCACAACAGCTGCACTATGATGCAGGGTAGCTACCATATTATGCTTACCCAACAAAATTTGTTTCTAGAACAATCTTGTTACCCTGTACTGGTCTAACTGCATTGCACGAATGTCCGGAAATACAAGCATAAAATACAAAATAGACAGAAAATACAGAAGCATAATAAAACACTTACTGTAAAAGAGGAGGAAGTATTCCACAATTTAGCACATAATCTCTGCACTCTGCATTATCTCCAGCAATATTGCCCAATGCCCATACTGCCTGAAAAGAAAGAAATCACAATGAAAAAGTGTATGTTTTAAGCAAGAGTCACTGCAACTGCATTTTTCCCCCAAGGCAGTACAGCACTGACTGGATCAATCCATTATCAAATATACAGGAATAACATGAATGCAAAAGATTTGTATTGATACAGGGTTTTATATCCTTAAGGACTAGCTGTCGCTACGCAATACTACAGCTAGAACGATTTCTGTTGGCTTTCCAATCCTATCCTACTGCAATTAAACTCAGCAGTACAGCTGTGCAAGTTAATTTACCGTAACTGTAGATGTTGAAATCACTGCTGCAGTAGACTTTGCTACACTGGTTACACCCCGCTAAGGATACAACAGACGGCCAGTTTCCAATGCTTCATGGTCACCTTCCACTCGCTCAAACTGTTACTCAGTTTGAGCTGAGGTGAAGAGTAGTTTGGGCACCAAGCCCTTCAGAGCAGTCATGCCAACTGACAGCAGGCTACAGCAGTGATCAAGTCAATACTAGGAAAAAAAAAATGTACTTTCATCTCTACAATCTATATCTATATACATCCTCACCATGGCAACAAAAACATGCCAAAAAAAAAAAAAAAAAAAAAAAAAAAAAAAAAAAAAAGAGGAATGCTGGGAAGATGTGGCTACTGCAGCAGTGAATATTCAAACATGCTGCTGTGGTATGAACTTACTCAGTTGTACTACGTGCATCATTTGATCACTGCTGCATAGCCTTAGCTATACAACTCGTCTACCAGGAGACCTTGGAGAATGGTCCTAGCAAAGCCGGTCCTACCTAGAGGAGGAAACTAGTTTAACAATATGTACGGAGGACCATGTTTCTGCTTTTAGAATCTTCTAGAATCCAAGGCTTGGTAGAGTCCACCTTTACTCTGCCATGCTGCAGTGGGTATAACGAAATGTAATAGCATGAGAAAACTATTTGGAAATGGTATTCTTTGACACACTGTCCTTTATTCTTGCCTTTACAAGAAAATTTATCACGGTTCCTAAAAGATTTAGGTCTGTCCAGATATCAGTGCTGTCTGTGGGCATCCAAGGTATCCTTTCTCTGTTGTCTTCAGATTCTGGAAAGACAACAGGAAAGATGGGTAGCTTGGCTCAAAGTAAACTCAGACACCACTTTTGGCATGAATGATTAGTTCTTAAGGAAACCCCATCAATGCAAAAAGGAGATAAAGTTCACCCACCATAAGAACTTTCAACTCAGATGCTCTTCTCGCAGACATCAGATCAATCAGTAGCACTACTTCCCCATGTCAAGTCAGCCTGATGAGCTAGCTCAAACAGAACAAGTTAACTTTTCTTGCATCACAAGAAATGACGTCATGGAAGAAGGGACAGCAACCGACACAGGACCTAAGACTTTGTTAATCAGGCCGACTGAGGGCAACCTGCCAGAAGATTACCCAAATGTAAGGACTGACAGTGAAACACGAAGAACATCTGGGATATTTAGGTCATAGACCATAGTTTTATTATGCTATGCCACAAAGCTAGATTACGTTCTTCCTTTTTTTTTTATTCTGGTATATTTTAGCTGTCTGCAGATGTACAGCATATGCAGAACATGTTCCTCTTCATTTGGACAGTTGGGATAAACAAATGGAAGCTAGATAGAATGATTGCTGCTCAACACTGCTAATACAACCTTAGGTACATGCAAGAGATTTTCTTTTAAGGATACCCTCGCACCGTGAAACTAAAATACCGAAGCGTGGGTAAATCACCACAAAAGTAGAGTTTTGAGTAGAGGAATCATTATTGTAGCAAGACTCCTCATCAATGGAAAATGATTTAAGACTGTGTTCTGATTACCTGAAGCTGTCATGGCCATGCTCCACGAGTCGGAGCACTGAGATGTTGGTCTGATTTATGGCTTACAGGAAGCAGCCTCACACACCAATATTCAGTTACTTTTTTTTGGTGAAAAGTGCTAGACAGTGTATTTTGTTAAGATGCTTATGTCCATGGTCCTCACTCTGTGAAGCCTTAAGAACCTTCCTTTTGCCTGTATCCTGAAAGCCTAGCACCACTAAAGTCCCAAAAAATGTGGGGACCTTTACTCAAAGCACTCAAAAAAGTAGTTATGTATACTTACCATAAATGCGGATGCTGAGTGCACTCACTGTTGCAGTGCAGACTTGCTGAATTTCCTTCCATGGAAGCCCTTGGCTGGCCTGCCAACCAGAGAAAAATCTCCCTCCAGCAGATGACCGACACCCTGACTAACTTCAGTGTGCTCGGGCATAAGTGGAGCCAGCTGATGTCATGATCTCAGGTTCTTGCCCCCCTACACAGACCCTGAAAGTCAGGGACCTTTACAGAAAACTTAAGAAAGGAAAAGGATAAGAGGTGGGACCCCTTGACTTAAACTTGAATTCAAACCCGCCCTGTAGGCTAAAGGGGAAGGAAGGATGGATGGAAATACTGCAACAGTGAATACAGTTGAACATCTACATACATTTCAAATATACACAACGGTACTATGTTCTTCATGTTTCACTGCTGCAGTCCTGATCCTGACTTGAGAGGACTCCCAAAGCTGAGAAGTATGGAAGATGGATTAAGGAGAGGAAAGGATGCCCTGCAGGAGAGATTAGGTAATTAGCAAGACTGCTGGGTTCAGTGTTTGAAGCTGAGAGTGCAGAATCTGGATCTCCTGCTGAGACAACAGGGAAGATGTCTGAGGCAGGTGCCATATAGCCAACCGTGACACTGCGCAAGAGGGGGTACCAGTGTTGGCGTGACCAGTCTGTTGCAATCAAAATCGTCCTTGGCTTGTCCTGTCCTGTTTGATCTTTAGTAGCAGAGGCAGAGGAGGAAAGGCATAAACTGATAGGTTTTTCCAGCTGAAGGACAGAGCATCCACTTTCCAAGCTTGTTTGTGGGGAATCCTTGTGCAAAATTTGTCCAACTGATAGTTCTGGGGGGAGGCAAACAGGTCTATCTGGGCTCCCCATTTGCTTGTCAACATGTTGAAAATCCTTGGTTTCAGTTTCCACTCGTGTGGGTCCAGGAGGTGTCTGCTCAGTCAGTCAGTGTATTTAGTTTTCCTGGCAGGAATTTAGCTTGTAGATTCACTTGGTAGATAGAGGATGTGTTCCACAATGCCATGGCTAGTTTGCAGAGGGGGGTAAGAATGCATACCCCCCCTGCTTGTTTATGTACCACATAACAGTGGTGTTGTCCATCTTTACCATTAGTTGTCCTTGAAGAATGTGATCCTTGAAGGCTATCAGAGCATTCTGTACAGCTAGCATTTCTTTTTGATTGATATGCAGGTGCATTTGACTTGGGTCTCATTTGCCCTGAATGCACTTCCCTGCCAGGAGAGCCCCCCATGTATAGTCTGATGTGTCTGTTAGGGTTTGGGCAGCAGGGGGTAGCAGGAATGGTAGTCCCTTGTTTTGGTGGCGGGCCTCTGCCCACCAAAGGAACTCTAGGCATAGGGAAGGTATAACAGGAATCATTGCTTCTAGATCCTGAGAATGCTGACACCATAGGCATTACAGATACCATTGAAGTTTCCTCATATGCAGTTTTGCATATGGAATTAGAAGAATGCAGGAGGCCATGAACCCCAAGGCTTGCAGTATTTGCCTTGCAGATAGCAGGGGTTTTGTGGCCACTTGTTTGAAGTAGGTTGTCAAATTAATCTGTTTCTCTGGCGTGAGGAAAGCCATCTGGGAAGTTGTATTCAAGCTTGCTCCCAGGAATATAATTTGTTGACTGGGTACCGGGTGTGATTTCTTTTCATTTATGGTGTACCCCGGACAAGTCCGTACTCTTTGTACAAAGGCCAGATGATTCAAAAGTATGTCCTGGCTTTCTGCCTGAATTAGACAATCGTCCAGGTATGGGTATATTTGAATATTTCTGTCTGCAGAATGCAATAACTGGAGCTAAGCACTTTTGTGAATACCCTGGGCGCAGTAGACAAACCAAAGGGCAGTGCAGAGGACTGATAATGCGTGTAGTCTGCTTTGAAGCGTAGGTATCTTCTGCAAGATTCCCTGATAGGGATGTGCAGGTATGCTTCTTTTAAATCTAATGTTGCCAACCAAGCATTCTTGCCTAGCTTAGGAAGCAACTGGTGAAGAGTCATCCTGAATTTTGGAATCACCAAAAAGGTGTTTGGAATAGAAAGGTCCAGGATAGGATGCCATGAATTGTCTTTTCTGGGTACCAAGAAAAGTTTAACAGAAATCTTGTCCCTTTTCCTCTTCTGGTACTAACTGAATAGCCCCCATGTTTAAGAGAGAAAGTACTTGCTTTTGGGCCTCTGCCCACTGATTTGGGGGTAGATCTGGTCACCCGCTTGGTGTTGGTAATGTGTGGAAGTGAAATCTGTATCCTTGGGACACAGAGACCCATTTGTCCTGGTTTATGCGTTTCCAGTTTTTCGCCTGTAGACCAATCTTTCCGCCTAAATGAGCATTCAGTTGAGAAGTGCTTGGAAGTTTTAAAGGCAAGTCACTGAGAGTTTTCCATAGGGGGGAAACTTACTACTTCCAGATTTGGATGCAGAAGCCCCCCACTGCTTAGTCTTGTGCGTACCCCGTGACTGAAATCTGGGGTTTCTGCTGTGTCTGGGAAGATCTGGAAGGGGCCGGAAAGGACCAATTCTTAGAGGGCCAATGCCTACTAAATCTTGGAGGCTGAACTTGTAAAAAAATATTTCACAATTTGCATAGATTTAGCTTCATCTTCCATCTTTAAGAACTTCCTCAGCTTTGTTGCCATACAGGCAATCCTGATTTAAGGGAGCATCCAACAGTTTAGCGTTAACATGATCAGGCAAAGATTGCTCCTTAAGCCAAGCATGCCTTCTGAGTACAGACCCAGTGACAGCAGCCCTGCAAGAAGCTTCTAAAGAATCAAATCCACATTGCAAGGTATGTTTTCCAACCTGTTCAGCAGAATGCATTAAAATCTTGTAATTCTTTATTTTCAACACAGTCAAGAATCAACAATTTTCTGTTTAAGCAATCCAATAACATGTTGATACTTTAACATAAGAAACTGACAGTTTAAGGCCCTAATGGCCAAGGTTGCAGAAGTGTAAACCTTCTTACCCCATCTATCCAGCTCCCTGGAGTCTCAGAAGGTGTAACGTTTTAGCAGTAGAAGCCTTAATGCCCTTGGGTCCCTGTGAAGTAGTCTCTGGATCCGCAATAGGATTTTTAAAAAGGAACTTGTGAGTATCAAGGACCCTGTAATATCTATCAGGTTTTCTGAGAGCAGGAGGCAAAGAATCAGGGGCCAAACTAGATTCCGAAAAGGCATCATCAACAATGTCTAGTACCGGAGGTATAGCTAAAGGCCTATGCTGAATCCCTAAGCCTCTTTTTTGAATCAGAAAAATCCTGAAAATGCTCCCTTAAAGTGTGCAAGGTTTCACTAAAAGAAAAATCCTCTGGAGGGGAAGCAGAGGGGATAGAGTCCTCTGCATCAGAATCCTCATAAGTAGATAAAAGGGTAAATCCAGATCAGAAGAATCAGAAAATTCAGAATTCTGATCAGAGGATTCATAAACAAATTCAGTCCTAGGTCTCTCAGAAGGGGGGTTGGCTTCCCCTGATTAGAGTTATAAGATCTTCAGCCATTATCATTTGTTTTTTATGAATAGAGGCCTGTACATGTGGCCTGGGTGTTTGTTTTTTAGGCATGGTTCGGGGTTTAGGCCTTAAAGAAAAAGGGAGGTGTCTGTTTAATATGCAAACCCATAGGCCTGAATATACCCTCAGAAGCCGGTGCCTGCACAGCGGCTCCGGACCCATCCACAGTAGACATCCACAGGTTCCACAGTTGAAGCATCTCACAACATACCAGATTCCGAATGGGTCTCAGTAGAAGGCCTGCGAATCAGAAGTAGTGGGTATCAGGGGCTGCGAAAGCACCCGAGTACCGACGAACTGGCGACTGGCTTAGAAGCGTCATCGGCAGCTTTGGACCTAGGCGGCCTGTTTCGATCTTTATCTTTGCGTTTTTTTCGGAATACTGGTAGTCAGACTGCTAAAAGACATTTCAGGATAATTGAAAAGAGAACAAAAATATTTAGAGGTGAAAATATACAGACTGATAGTGCGTTGATTAAATAAGGCACAAAACCGACAGCAAGTTAAGTCGTGGTCAGGGCCTAGGCAAGGAATACAGTATGAATTAAAATCTTTTAGAGGTATTTACTTTCCACAAGAAATGCAATTATTAACTTTTACTGACATCGGTAAAGAGCAAGAAAAAAAAAAAAAAGTTTCCCCAATGGGGTACTTTGCTTTAGTTGAAGACTTCGGTTCTGAAACTTGAAAACCAAAATTTCAAGAGTCGGCCAACCGGCACTTGCGAACTGCTTCGGGCACCGCGTGGCAAGAAAGACTGATGTAATGGCGTTGGCTGCATGTTTTATACCCCTGACGTCACTGAAGGGACAGCAACCGACGCAGGACCCAAGACTTTGTTAATCAGGCCAACTGAGGGCTACTGCAAGCAGATAACCCAAATGTAATGACTGCAACAGTGAAACAAGTAGAACATCAGTAAGTTTTTCCAGAACAAACAATCGCCCAGGGTGGGATCACAGGCCTTCTCGGTGACCTGATGTGGCTCACCCCTCTAAGAAACTGTTTCATAAGGGGACGAGAAGATGGGACGTTGGCCAGGGATGTAGGCTGAAATAGCAGAGGCATGGATTTTTCTGGAGAAGCAAGACAGGCCTTTGTCAAAGAGACTTGCCAGATAGGACAGGATGATATAGAGCTTGACTAGATGAGGATTCTGAGCATGTTGCCCAACCCAAACAGAGAATCTCTTCCATTTAGCTTAACAGAATTTCCTACTACTAGGCCTTCTGTTCTTTTAGGATGCCCTGAACCTGTTGTTTAGGATAGCTTCTCTCCAAGATGTCAAGGTATCTTCCATGCTGACAATTTGAGGATTCACAGTTTGGGGTGCACAATCTCCCCCTTGTCCATCAGAAAGTCTAGTCTTTGTGGTAGCTGCTATGGTTTCATGTTGGTTAAGCTGAGCAGCAGAGGGTACCCAGTGCTGCCTGGGCCAGTCTACAGCTTTTGGGGTTACCCTTTGCCCCTTTCCTTCATCTTTAAGAGCACTCAGGGGAGCAGAGGGACTCTAGGGAAGGCATAGATGAAGAGGCCTGTCCATGGGAATGAGAAAGTATCCGTCTTCCAGGCAAATATAATTTTGTTCCTGGAGCAAAATGTTTTCAGAGTATTTTCCCTGGTGGCGAAAAGGACTACGAGGAACTCCCTATATTTTTGGCTATGCTGAGAAAGGTTTCCCCGATACAGTTGAAACTCGTGGGAGTCTGACAGATCTGCTGAGGTGGCCTTCCAGCTGGTTGTGCACAACTGACTGGTATTGTGCCAGAAGGTGTAACCCCATGGAGTGTGCTAGTTCCTAAACATCCACTGCTAGGTGCCAGAGATGGAAGCAAGATCCACCCTGCTCGTTTATGTACCACATGACCGTGGTATTCTCCGTTTTCACTACTAACACCCCCAGTTTCCATTTCTCTCTGAAGGCTAGTAGACTCTTTTGGACTGCAATAAGTTCCTTTAAATTTATGTGTTTTTCTCTGAGCTTGTGGTCCCCACATCCCTTGGGTCTGGAAGTGGTGAAGTGTGCGCCCAAGGCCAACTCCAGTGTCTGTGGTCAGTGATTGCTCTTGGGAAGGTGAATCTGAAGGGGAGGCCTGGGTTGAGGGAGCAAGCAGTGGACCACCATGCAAAATCTTCCTTGAGGCAAGGAATCAGTTTGATCTTGGCTGAGAGAGTTTGTGCATGCCAGCACCACACATTTGAGATACCATTGGAGTTTCCTCATGTATAGCTTAGCCAGTGGGATCATGAAAATGCAAGAGGCCATGTAACCCAGGGCCCTGAGGCACACACTGGTTGTGAGGAAATCCCTGACCATGATTTTCTTAAAGTACAGAGTCAGGAAGACTACCTCATCTGGAGGCAAGGAAGCCATTTGGAGTGTAGAATCCAGAAGATCCCCTAAGAACACAATTCTGGTAAAGGGATCTGTTTGAGATTTTTGATGATTTATGGTGAACCCCAGGGAGGTCAACAGGTTCTGGGTGGCATCATGTCAGAGCTGAGCTTTCGCAGGCTTATACCCTGGGGATAAGGCAATCATCCTGCCAGAGGTAAATTTACAACCTCTGTTCTGCAGAAGGCAATTAAAGGAGCCAAGCACTTTGTGAAACCCTGGGAGCAGTAGACAAGCCAAAGGGCAGAGTACAAAACTGATCGTGCCTGGTACCTACTTTGAAGTGCAAAAAGCTTGTGTGATTCCCGCTATGGGAATACAAGTGTGTGTGTTTTAGATCTACAGAACCATGAAGGCCTTTGGAGAAATAATGGGCAAAAGTTTTTGAAGAGTCAATATCTTGAATTTTGGAACCTGTAGGAACTGGTTGACGGCAGACCGGTCCAGTATAGGCTGCCATGTGCCTTCTTCCTTCCTGGGAACTAGGAAGAGTCTGGAGCAGACACCCCTTTCCTTTTTGGTGTTCCAGGCCAGTTTCCACCAAGCCAGAGTATGTAACACCTCTATTTGGGACAAAACCTCTGCTCTTTGGTTTGGGGGAATGTCTGGGAAACATAATGGTTTCAAAGGCTGTTTGAGTTTGCAGCCCCTTGATATAATGGTTAGTACTCTGTGGTCTGAAGTAATGAGACCCTAATTCTTCTGGAATACGGTTAGCCTTCCACCAAGTCTGGAAGAGGGATGGTAAGGGAGGGGAGAGGGGGACCATCATGGAGGAGTCATGACTGTTCCCTGCCAGGGGCCTGTGGTCTAGAAGTTTCTGAATGCCATTTCCTGGGTCTTTGGCTCTCTCTCTTTGGCTCCTTTCCTATGTGGCTTTCTCTACCAAACCTTTGATTAGGAGGGAAAGGACCAATGCTTAGACGGGTAGTTTCTACTGAAACAAGTGGGCTGCACCTGCAGAAAATTTAACAGTCTGTTCAGACCTGGCCTTAGTCTTCCATATTTTTTAACACAGCCACTGCTTTAGTGCCAAAGAGGAAATCCTTGTCCAAAGGCATTCCAAGAGGTTGGATCTGACATGCTCTGGGAGGGACTGCTCCCTCAACCATGCAAGCCTGTAGCTTTAGACCTGCTGGCGGCTTCCACAGCATCACACATAGTGAAGGGAAAGTTTTGCTACCTGGGAGCTGGATCTGCAAAGGTCCAGCAACTCCTTAGAGAGATCCTTTTTCTTTAAAGTCATAAGCTTCTGTCTAATCTGATCCAGTAAAGTCTCCTTATATTTAATAATGTGGAACAGACAGTTTAATGCATCATAGATAAGGTGTCAGAAGTGTAAACATTTTTTGCCAAATCTATCCAGGACCCCGATTTAAAATCTGTGGGTAAGGGATTTTTGGAGGAGCTAATTCTGACTCCTTTGGGGTTGGGGTCACGACCTCTGCGTCAGCTGTAGGATTCTTGAAGAGACGTTTATGAGAACCCAAAACCCTATAAAACCCATCAGGCTTTCTAGGGGTTGGGGAAGGGTGTCTGGCTTCAAGGAAGAGTCCTGAAAGACATCATCCACAACCTCCAAAACAGGTGGGATGGCAAGGGGTTTATGTTCTGGGAGGTTGAGAAATTCCCTTATCCTTTTCTTGGACTGGGGGTAATCCTGGACTTCACTGGAAATGTTCCCTCACAGTGCAGGCTTTGCCCCCAAAGATAAATCCTCAGGAGGAGAGGCAGAAGCCAGATTCAGAGTCTTTAAAGGATGCCATGGAAGGGCCACTTCAAAAACAGAATCCTCTTTCAAAATGGTCAGAAAGGACTTCTGGGAGGGGATCTCTTTTTCCTGGGAAGAATTCAGTATGGGGTTGCCTGCCATAAGGCCCTTTGCCAATCTCACAAGGTCTTGCTGAAAAGCTTGCAAGTGGGAGCCAGTAGGCCTTAGTTGGAGTTGAGAGGAAGGCAACTTTCCTAAAAGTAGCTCTCAGCTTAGGCCTGGTGATATCCGAAGTACAACCGCCAGTCTCCCTTGGAGGAATGGTCATTGCAAAGGTCTAGCACCGCACATTGTTGGCTATACTGCAGTTGTCAGAAGCTGAGACTTGCATAGCAGTCCCTGACCCAACTAAAGAACTGAGTGCTAAGGCTTGGGCAGATGTCAAGGGATCTGACGGCATATCAAACTCTGAAGAGGTCGCGATAGAGGCCTGTGCCACCACCTTGGTCATGAGTTTCAAAAGCACCTCACCTTATTCAGAAACAGGCCTGGGAGGACTGGGGGACAGCATCTAAGGCCATAAGCCTGGGGAGGTTTCCTTTCTCCCATTTACACTTACAGAATTTGGCTTTGGATCGAATAATTTGCGGAGGTGCCTAGCTGAAATCTTGACCCCCACATCTAAGAGTTCTAGTATTATTACCAGGCACAGAAACGACAGCTGGGAACATTGTAATCTGGGCCCAAGCAAGTTACACAGAATGAACAGAAGTCTGTGTGGAACGTGTTTAACACAATGGAGACAATCACTGGCTCACTGACTGTCAAAAAATGTAGAAAAAGTTCCCAATGGGGTACTTCACTTTCTGAAGTTCTCTCTGGTGAGGACCAACCAACGCACTGAATGAATCTCTGCTTTGGGCTCAGACAGCATGAAAAAACTGAGATCATGACGTCATCTAGCTTCTCTTATACCAGAGCATACAGATGTCAGTCAGCGAGTCTGCCAACTGTTGGAGGGGAGATTTTCTCTGAAAGTTGGGCCAGCCAAGGGCTTCTATGGTTGAAAGTCCCACAAGTTAGGACTGCAGCAGTGAAACATGAATATCTGCTAGTTACTCCCTGTACATACTAACTAAATTATAAACATGGATCAGAAACTGGAAATTTTACAAAAGTTCATCTGGAGGTTATGCTGGTTCTATGGCTTCCAGTCATCAGAATCTGTAAGGGAAGTGGACTGTAGCAGAAGGGGGTTGGAGCTAAAAGTACAGTTTTGTACCTACCATAAATGTAGATGTTCGAAGATCCACATTGCTGCAGTCCTTACACTTGGGTAGTCCGCTGTCCTCGGTCGGCCCGAATATCAAAGTATAAGGCTGACGTCGGTCAAGGCGCATTAGACTGACATCAGGACGTCAGGGTACAAATGCGCATGACCGACGTCATATCCTCAGTCTTTTCTTGCCCCAGATGTCAGAAGACCCTAAAAAGAAAGGTCAAAACCAAAAGACAGCAAACAACCAACCAACCACCCTTGCACTAATAATATGTACAATATATACAATATACACAATATTTACAACCCAACCCACACAACCGCCTCTAACTACAGAAGGGAAGGAGGGAGGATAAATTGGACTGCAGCAATGTGGATCTTCGAACATCTACATTTATGGTAGGTACAAAATTGTACTATGTTCTTCATCTCACATTGCTGCAGTCCTTACACTTGGGTAGAATCCCAAAGCAGAGGTAAGGGAGGATGGCAAAACTATAAAGCAGCAGGAGCTGCCAAAATACCCTGTAAAACAGCAGTGGCAAATCCAGCCCTAGATTTAGAGTAAAGTGGAAGGTGATAATGCTTAGAGAAAGTATGCACTGAACTCCAAGTAGCTGCCTCCAAAATATCTTTAGTTGCCACCCCTTAAAAAGCTGTCAAGTGGCAGTAGCCCTAGTGGAATGAGGCCTAATCCCAGCTGGAATCTCCTTACCATGATGGGAATAACAGAAAGCAATGCAAAACCCAATCCACTTAGAAATAGTTTGTTTTGACACAGGCTTGCCCTGAGAACTCAAAGCAAAAGAAACAAATAACTGCTGAGACTGCCTGAACCCTTTAGTTCTGCTCAAATAATATCGCAACTGCCTGTGTACATCTAAAGTGTGCAAAATCTTTTCCCCTTTATTTTGGGGATTCGCATAAAAAGTAGGCAAATGAATAGTTTGGTTTAAAGCCACACTAGAAACCACTTTAGGCATAAAGGAAGGATTAGTGCGCAAAGATACCCTATCCTTGAGGAAAAACAAGAAAGGCTCAACCGCCATAAGGGCCTGTAATTCAGAAACCCTTCTTGCAGAGGTAATGGCCAACAAAAAAGCAGTCTTCCATGATAAATATTTCAACTCTGTAGTAGCTGCAGGCTCAAAAGGTTGTAGAGTGAGTTTCTCAACACAAAATTGAGATCCCAAGCAGGAGTAGGAGCTCTACGTGGGGTCTTATATTCTTTGCCCCTCTAAGAAATTGCTTGAACAAAGGATGAGAAAACAATGGTGGGTCACAGTCATAGTGAGCAGAAATTGCTGCAGCATGAACCTTAATAGAAGAGAAGGACAAACCTTTGTCCAGTAACTCAGTAAGATATTGAAGAGCCACACTTAAATTAGGCTCAGAAACATCAAATTCCTTTGCTGCACTCCAAAATAAAAATCTCTTCCATTTATCTGCGTACCGTTCCTTGTACTAGGCCTTCTGGCTTCCAAAATAACATTCAAAACTTGCTGTGGAAGTTGAGACCCTCTATGGTTCAAAACAGAATATGCCAGGCTGTTAGGTGAAGAGAGTGAAGTTTGACATTGAGTAAATGACTGTTCTCCTGAGACAGCAGGTGTGGAATCGAAGGCAAAGGCCATGGAGGCTCCCGTACCAGACTTCTCAGTAATGGGTACCAGTGCTGTCGAGGCCAATCTGGAGCTATTAAAATCATCTTTGGCTTGTCCTGTCTGACCTTTAGGAGTACCTTTGGGAGGAGAGGCAGAGGTGGAAAAGCATACAGATGAAGATTGCTCCAATTGAAAGAAAGAGCATCCACTTTCCAGGCTGTGGGATGAAACCTTTTTGTGCAAAACTTTGGCAGCTGGTAGTTTAGTGGAGAAGCGAACAGATCTATGTCTGGAGTTCCCCATGACACTGTCAGTTTTTGAAATACATGAGGATCCAATTTCCACTTGTGGGGATCCATAATTCGTCTGCTCAACACATCTGCTAAGGAGTTCTGTGCTCCCGGCAGAAACCTTGCCTGAAGATTTAGCTGTAAACTGAGAGCAGTCTCCCACAAAATCATTGCTTGCCTGCATAGAGGATAAGAATGTGTTCCCCCTTGCTTGTTGATGTACCACATGACAGTTGTGTTGTCTGTTAGAATCAACACCTGTCCTGGAAGAAGTAAATCCTTGAAAGCTATTAATGCAAACTGGACTGCTAACATCTCCTTCAAGTTGATATGTAGATGTTGTAGTCTGGCAGGCCACGTGTCTTGTATCCACTTTCCATTTAGATGAGCTCCCCAAGCTTTGAGGCATCTGTTGTTAGAATCCGACTCGCCTCTGGCCGGGTCACAGAGAGTCCCTTGTTTAGGTGACATTCCTGAGCCCACCACAAAAATTCCTTTTGAATGCAAGGTATTATCTGAATGACAGTGTCCATATCCTGGCAGTGCTGTCCATACATTTTTGAGATACCATTGTAACTTCCTCATATGCAGTTTGGCATTGGGAAGCACCAGAATACAAGATGCCATGAACCCCAAGGCTTGAAGGACTGTCCTTGCAGTCAGCCTGGACTGATGAGACAACTGATGGAAGTAAAGGGAAAGATTATTTTGTTTGTCCGGGGTCAAAAAGGCCATCTGGGATGCTGTATTCAGTCTTACACCCAGAAAGCACATGTCCTGAGAGGGTACTAGACTGGACTTTATTTCGTTCACAGAATACCCCAGGCATCTTAGCACTGCTATCCCATATTGCAAATGAAGTTCGTCCTTTCCTTGAGCCAGAATCAGGCAATCGTCCAAATAAGGATAAATCTGTATTCCTTTTAGCCTTAAGAAAGCTATCACTGGAGCCAGAACTTTCGTGAACACTCTGGGCGCAGTAGATAAGCCAAAGGGCAATGCAGAGAACTGATAATGAGAAGTCCCAGCCAGAAAACGCAGATACTTCCTGCAACTCAGTCTGATAGGAACATGAAGGTAAGCCTCCTTGAGATCCAGAGTTACCATCCAGTGATCTTTGCCCAGCAGAGGTAAAAGCTGTTGTAATGTCAACATTTTGAACTTGGGAATGTCCGGATAAGTGTTGAGGATAGATAAATCCAAAATTGGTCTCCACGTGTTCCCCTTCTTTGGTACTAGGAACAGGCGAGAATAAAATCCTAGGCCCACTTCTGGCAGAGGGACCGGCTGTATGGCCCCTATTTGAAGTAGCAGAGAAATTTGTTTGTAAGCCTCTATTCTTTGCTGAGGAGGAACGTCTGGCATGCCTTTGAAAGGAGGCAAGGTATGGAAGTAAAACCTGTAACCTTGGTGTATGATATCCAATACCCATCTGTCTTGGGTAATTAAACTCCAATTTTCTTTGAAAAGAGCCAACCTTCCTCCCAAAGGTGCTGCCAGGCGAAGGCTCTGGCAGCTGAAAAGGTAGGTCATTGGGTCTGTTTACGAAAGGACTGACCCCTGCCCTCACCCGAAGACTGTGCAGGAGAACTCCCTGTCCTAGGCCTGAAAGAGCCCTGAGCTCTGCCCCTACCACGTCTAGATCTACCCCTAGACTGGGAATCATAAGAAGGATGCGTCCACCCCTTGGTAGGCCAATTCCTACTAAACTTCGGAGGCTGAACCTGCAAAAAATCTTTAACAGTCTGCATAGACTTAGCCTTGTCTTCCATTTTCTTTAAGACTGCCTCCACAGGTGAACCAAACAACACATCAGACTGTAAAGGAGCATCTAAAATCCTTGTCTTAACATGGACAGATAAATTCTGATCCCTCAGCCAGGCGTGCCTGCGAAGAACTGACCCAGTGGCAGCCACCCTAGACTAGGCCTGTACAGCATCAAAACCACATTGCAAAGAATGCTTACCCACCTGTTCAGAAACATGTACCAAATCTTGTAATTCCTTACACTCAATACCTTCCGCCAGAGCATCTACCTTAGACTTCAATTGAGAAAGCAGATAGTTTTGGTATTTCAACATGTGAAACTGGCAATTCAAAGCTCTCATAGCTAGGGTGGAAGAAGTATAGACTTTCTTTCCCCATCTATCCAAAGCCCTGGCCTCTTTATCTGGGGGAACCGGATTTTTTACAACAGAAGCCTCAACACCCTTAGGCCCTTGACTGACAGTTTCTGGGTCCGCCCTAGGACTCTTAAAAAGATACTTATGAGCTTCAGGCACCCTGTAATACCTATCCGGTTTAACAGGAGCAGGAGGCAAAGAATCAGGATTAAGAGAAGCCTCTGCAAATACATCTTCCACAACATCCAGAACAGGAGATATAGCCAAAGGCCTATGCTGGGGTAAAAACAAAAATTCCCTAAGCCGTTTCCTGGAATCAGAGAAGTCCTGACCTTCCCACTTAAAATGTTCCCTCATGGAATGAAGAGTCTCTGAAAAAGAAAAATCCTCAGGAGGAGAAGCAGGAGTAGTAGAATCATCCACATCAGAATCAGAATAAGGAGAATACTCCTGCAAGTCTTCAGCCGAAGACTCTGAAACATCCGAAGCTTGCTCAAAACTCCCCAACTCAGGTTCTACCCTAGGCCTCTTATCAGGAGGGGGCAAAGAACCTCTAATCAAAGTAATCAAATCTTCTGCCATTTTAAGCATGTGCTTCTTGGGCACAGATCCTGAAGAACTAGGAGCGACACCAACAGAAGCTAAACCTGGCCTGCCTCTGGGAGAAGCCTTGGAAACAGAAGGAGAGGGCCTAACCACCCTAGGAAGGGAGGGGAGTACAGTAACCTGAGAAGCCCCTTCAGCCTGACCTGCCTCCTGAGAGGCCACATCCTGCAATAACAAAGTCTCCCCCTGGGACTCCAGAGAAACCTCCGGGCGGAACCACCGGTTCCACCGACACCTCTAAAGAACCGGGCGTCCGTGCGGACGACTCTTCTTGCCTGGGCTTAGCTGCTTTGTCTTTGCGCTTCTGAAGAAGCGGCGTCGGAGCATCCGGCGGCATATTATAATTACACCGCTTCCGAAGACTAACCTGGCACAATCTAACCTTCGCTTAATAGTGCTTATTGAACCTAGCACAAAAGCGACACCCAACAACGTCGTGCTCAGGCCTAAACAAGGAATAAACAAAGTATGATAATCTCTATGCGGTATCTGTTTCCCACAAGAAATACAGTTATTCACTTTTTCTGACATCCGGTAAACCACTGAGGCAAGAAAAACTAAAATATTCCCAACGGGTACTTAGCCAACTTTGACTCTGTCTGAAACTCCGAATTCGAAAAATTTCAGAACGCCGAACGGCACTTGCAACGCTGCTTCTGCATCGGACCATGCGGCAAAAAAGACTGAGGATATGACGTCGGTCATGCGCATTTGTACCCTGACGTCCTGATGTCAGTCTAATGCGCCTTGACCGACGTCAGCCTTATACTTTGATATTCGGGCCGACCGAGGACAGCGGACTACCCAAGTGTAAGGACTGCAGCAATGTGAGATGAAGAACATCTGCACTGCAACAGTGATACCTACATTCAATCATCTCCTGTAATGGCAAGTTTTCATACAGAATACTGCTGCAGTACTATTCCTGTTACTTATCATGGGAAGAACCTCATAACAGTACCGTGGTCCCCACAACTGGACAATAATTGCACCAGTCCTAAATGATGCTAGCAAACGCACCTAGATTTTGGATTGGATGTCCAGGTTTGTAATGTATGGAGAAAGTATAGGCGAAGCACAAGCTCCTACCTCAAAATACCCTGAACATTCTTGAAGGCTATGATGACCATTGCACTACCGACATGTGCACTGACTGCAGCTCCCATGATTTTCATACTGGAATCACAGAAGGGAAACACAGTTGGTTAGCCAATTTATAATGAGTCTGTATGGCACTTAGTTCACCTGCATTTTCGGGCACATAAGAAATACAAAGCCAATTAGTACCTGAAGTCTTATCTGGGAACATACTGTCCTGAGTTGCCTACAGACACTTAAATGCAATACTCTTCCTTTTATTTCTATACAATTGGGAAAATGTGGTAAATTGGGATTCTTGAGTCAGGGCTAGTTACAAAAATTACAACTGGGATACACTCTCTATAGCAATATATACTCTAATAAAGGAATCACAGCAACAATAATGAAATACGTCTTACATAGCTTGCTATCTGTTGTCCTTCATTCGTCCTCATGAGAGAGCCTCTAATCCAACCCTCAAATCTGGCTCGGCCAGATTCTTCAGACTAGGATCCAACACTCGAGCTCCTCCCTCTTGCCCATAATGCACTACATCCACCCAAGCACCTCAGATACAGTTTGCTGAACCCATACATTCAACACTCAGACAGCAAAAGAATGTCCAACGAGGCTTAGATATGAGACCTATGCACTTCCATGATCCGCTAGAAGACGCAGGTGGATGGCTGGGTGGGAAAGCGAACAGGAATGAAAATAAACAGATACCAAGTTATGGTAAGACATTTTAATCTGATGTTGTCTTCCTCATTCCTCCTCACAATAGGGTCAAAGTCCACAGATACGGAATTCCTGGGTGGCCCTCATGGGAGAATATGGCAGAGCACCATCAAGAGAAAGGAAACCCTGCTCCTAGAAACTACATCTAACCTATAATGGGTTACAAAGGTATGCCTGCTAGACCATGTTGCCGCTGCACAAATATCAATGGAAGATCTAGATGAGAAGGTGGTAGTAGTAGCCATAGCAGCAAGGTTGACCCAAATGACCGAAGACCATGTTCCCCACTGACTGAGGGACAAATCATGCGGAACCAAGATTGATCTGCTTAGTCTGTCCACCAAGTCATTGGTTTTACCAGTCACATGCATTGCAACTAGAAGGTGGTCTGAAGATCTCACCCATTCCCAAACCCTTATGCCCTCCCTGCACAAAGGGTATAAATGGGTGCCTCCTTGCTTGTTGATGTACCAGACAATAGACATTGTTGAGGTGAACTGCAATAGTCCCCAAGGAGTGTGTCCTGAAAGGCCTGCAACGTTAGCAGAACTGCTGTCATTTCTAGGACACCGATATGTTACTTGGTCTCAATAAGGGACAATGTGCCTTGGACCATCTTCCCATTGCAATGACCCCCCCCCCCACCCAAAGTGGGAGGTGTCGGACTCCCCTATGGCCACAGTGACCACGGTTAAAGGCCTGTTTAGGAGTCTGGCAATCCACCTGAGGTGGTGCTTGCAAATCGGTGTTAATCTGATGGGAAGGGGAAAGCCAGTGATAGGGAATGGACCATTGCTCCGTCAATGGCCACTGGAGAACCCTCATGAAGATCCTTGCTAGAGGAACTAACAAGACTGCTGCTGACATGGATCCTAGGGCTTGAAAGACCAACTGTGCAGGGGGGAGGCCTGGTGGGATACAACTCCCAGACTTGATTCCTCAATGGCTGTTATACGGTGTAAGGGGAGAGATGTTACCTGATCCCTCATGTTTAGCTCTGCCCCTATGAATTCCAGGTTCTGCGCAGATTGAGATTGGATTTTTCATTGCAATGCCCAGGGAGTGTGAGAGTTGGATTAAGTAATCTCTGGCCTGAATAAGCTGATGCCTCGTGGAAGCAGTAAGAAGCCAATTATCTAGGTATGGAAACACCCGGAATCCTTTGGGCCTCATGTGAGCTACCGCTGTCATGCATTTGGTGAACATGCAGAGGGCTGCAGTGAGCCCAAATGGCAGTACCCTGAATGGGAAATGACTGGCTCCTGGACGAATGCACAGGTACCTCCTGGAGCACCTGTATTTTTATGTGATCGTACACATCCTTGAGATCTACTGAGCACATCCAATCATCCTTGTACAACAATGGCAGAATGGACTGAACCGTAACTATTCAGAACCTCTATTTCTTTAATCATTTAACTTCCTTAGATCCAGAATGGGTCTTACATCCTCCATCTTTTTCAGCACCAAGCAGCAGGAGTAGATTCTGAATCCTCTGTTCAGCTGGGACTTCTTGACTAACCCTTTTTTTTGCAGCAGTTGTTGAATCTCCTGTGCTACTCTCTGATTGGATGGCACTTCGAGATGGTTCTTGGTACTTGGTGGAAGAAGGGAAAAAGGGAATGTAGTAGCCTCTGGATATTATTCTTAGCACCCAGGAGTTTTGAGTCAAGTGAGTCCAGGCTTTTGAGTGCTAGCTTACCCCCGACTACCTCCAAGGATAGACAGTCAGGCAGCACTTCAGGAGCTCTGATAGGGCTCGTCAGAAAAGGTCTCTCTAAATCCTTAGGTTGTGCAGGTCTCCTCTGCCTCTAGGGCAGTGCTTCCTACGAAAGCCTTCACCTCTGCCTCTAAAGGAGGGTTCCCTGCACAAATCCTGGAAAGGTCCTTGGGATTTACAAAACCACATCTTGCATCCACATTGGTTCCTAGAGAAGGAACTCTGGGGCATAGAAAATTTGATTCCTACAGCAGAAAGGGTCTTCCTGCTGCAAGTGAGAGTATCTCGAACCAAAGGTCCAAACAGAGAAGAGACATCATAGGGGGCATTCACAACAGATTCCTTAAAAGGCTCTGTAAAATTACACAGCCTCATTCAGGCATGTCTACTTGGGGAAAGGCCAGAACTGGGCAAGAGTAAAATGGGCCAGGTAGTTTAATGACCTCATCGTAAAAGTGGCAGAAGCGTAAACGCACTTTGAAATCCTGTCCAAAGCTCTAGACTCATTGTTAGGCAGATGGACATTGGCAGTCTTCTGCCGCCACCATAGTGGCATCAATCATGGGACCCTTGCTCCAATGCTTTCTGCTATCAGAGATATCAGGAGCCTATCAGGATGCTTGGGGATGGGCTCAATGAGGTCTGGTTCCTTCCATACCTGGCAGGAAACCAAATCAAGGAGATCTGCCGGGGAGTGGGGTCACCCAGGTCGTAGATGAGCCCACCTCAAACGCCACCAAGAGAGCCAACTCTTCAGGTTGGACAGAGGATCCACCTTTTTGTTTCAGGAATTCTAGAATGTCTCCAATGGAGACATCCTCAGGTGGGGATCAGGGGGATCTTTCTCCCTCATCGAAGTTAATATCTTCAGTTAAGGAAAACAAAAGGGGAGTCAATGTGCCTCTTTTGGCAACATCTTCTGGGGGACTTCCTCAGTGGGGTACACACTGGGAAAGTGCCGGAAGGAGATCCCTCCTGGACAAGGAGACCTTGGAGGCCTTTGGCATGGGTTGTCTTCAAGGCTGGACAAATGGGCTCAAGGACCCGACCCAATGGGGTACAGGGATGGATTGCAGGACTTGTGGTGACTGATCTCCACCCTGGGAAAAAACCCTCTCTACTACCTGAAAAACCAATGGACCTTGAGAGGGCCTCTCTTTCTCCCCCAAAGCTGAAGCCACAGGCGGAAAACATCCAGGACTAGCACCAGATCCACAGCCTCCAGAAGAGATCGGACCCAAGCTGTCAAGAGCCAAGGTGCCTAGAGAAAGAGATGGCGCCAACCCCAGTCCTCCAGACCCAGCACCGACGCCACAGCTCAGAGAAATTATCTGAGAGAAATGAGAACAGGGCTGATCAAGGGTAACATCAGCATTGAGGAAGGGAGCTTCACCTGCACCAAACCAGATGACACAAACATTGCAACTCCAAAACCGAAGGCCAGATAAGAGAAGGAGTACTGATGGTATGGCCTGGGTAGCTCATGGATCCCAACAGGGGAAGGAGCAGAGACTACCCCCATCTGGATCGGGGTCTTGAGGAATCTCATCATCCTGTCCATATTCACCTCAGACCAGCTTCTAGAGGATCTGGATGAAGCTGCCGAGGGGGGTCAGAAGGGCTTAGATTTGACTGAATGCATTGGGGATTTGGACAAAGCTCTCAGATCCCAAGACACTGGATCCGACCCGGAGCCAACAATGGAGGCGGCAATAGTGAATAACTTCCCCTGGATCAGAGGATGCTGAAGATCTGAAGGAGCAGGCACTTCGGATCTGAGGGGGTCAGGTCCCAAGTTTTCCTGGACTTGGCTTTAGGCTTTACAGGGTCTCTCAGGGACACAGGAAGATAACTCTTTTTTGCCTCTTACATGCAAGAGGACGAAGTGGAAGCCAATTCAGGCATCTGTGCCTCCGGAGCTAATGAAGGAAGAAGACCCCTCAGAATCCATTTGTTTCTTATATCCACTAGGACTCGGCAACTGAACGAGGGACAAACAGCACACTTTGCCATTAAGTGGTGTGCCCCTAAACAATATACACACTTCTTGTGGGCATCCTGGTGGGGGATTGTGTGCCCACAAGAAGTGAAATGCTTAAAGCCAGGTGAAGGTTTGTCCAAAATTATATTGACAAATGCCCACCAAAAAATAAATTGACAGTTAAGGTAAATAACCTAAAAAACAACTAAGACTATTGAAAATTCAGATCAAACACTAGCATAAAAACTAACTGCAACTCTAACCTACACTTAACTTCAAATTTAACTAACAAAGTAACTTTTCTTTTTTTATACATTAGTTAGAACAAGAAAAACTTTCACAAGCACACACACACTAGAAGTAAAGAGTTAGAAGAGGGAGAACTCGCAAGCACAGGGGTTATTCTGAATAGGTTTGAAATGATTGTCAGCCATTTTCACTTGCTCCGAAATGTTCCTATAGTCAAACATCCCACTTGTCACACAAAAAAAAAAAAAAAAAAAAAGTATGACTTAACTCATTAGCAGATTAAATCACAAAAGATGGCACTAAAATACATTACGTGACAAGGGTCAAACACAGAGATTAAAATATCCAGTGGATAACCTCCTATAAATAATACTCACATTTTCTAAAGGTTTGGAGTAGCAGTCCCATTTCATACAGTTACAAATAGGACTCTTGGAACCCAATGCTGACAAAAAGCATGTTAGTAATTCATAAAACAGTTACTAAAAAGGAAAGCTCAAAAATTACCTGTTCTTGCACATCTTCATGTTCGGAGTTTAGCAACTCAATAAATATAGGAACTGCTCCGGCTTCAATAACTACTTTTGTATGCAAGAAAGTCCCAGAAGCAATGTTTGTCAAGGCCCATGCTGCTTCAAACTGGGGAAAAAAGCAAGCACAAATGAGAAACTATGGGTACTTTAACAGGTTTGAACATAAAGTATAGACAAGAGCATTAACTGCTTAGTCTGGACTGCACTCATGAATTTACAGCAAAAAATGTATAAAATTATGGTACAAAATATCTTTTGTAATATTCTCTAACCACACAACTGTCAAAGCACCAAGTTTCAAACTTGTGGTCCACAGGATTCAAACGCCCATATACTATCACATGGAATAACAGGTTAAGTACAGAATTAACAAAGAGTGGCTAAAATGAGCAAGTAAAGTAGGCTACATGACAATAGGATAAAGCTCAGCATATGAGGTAACATGGGTTCAGTCACTGGTAGGGTGCTGGAGAAGCCAGTACAGGCAAGATGAGTATGAAGTGGCTCACAATCTCAGGAGGGACAAGGGTTAGCCCAGCATGGAAGACTGAGGTCTGTATTTTCTTTTGTAGCAGAAATGAATGCAATGGGCTATCCATTTGGAAATTGTTTGCTTTGAAATGGCCTTCCCCTCTGACCCTTTAGCAAAGCTAACTAGCAGCTGGTCAAATTGAGAGGCTTAGTCCTGTCCAAATAGAATCTAAGCGGTATGTGCACGTCCAGAGAATGCAGTATCCTTTCTCCTTTATTTTGAGTAGGGAAAAAAGTAGGCAAATGAATGGACTAGTTTAGAGCCACACTAGACACCACCTTGGGCATAAAGGATGGATTAGCCCTGAGGGAAACCCTGTCCGCATGGAAGATAATGAAGGGTTCCACTGTCATGAGGGCCTGCAGTTTAGACACTCTTCTTGCTGAAGTGATGGCTAGAAGACAGTTTTCCAAGAAAGGAATTTCAACTGTGCTGTAGCAGATGGTTCAAAGGGGGGGGGAAGAGTTTTTTCAGTACAAAGTTAAGGTCCCAGGCTGGAGTGGGAGGTCTCCTGGGGGGGGGGGTCTTAAATTTTTGGCCCCTCTAAGGAATTGTTTTAGCAGGGGATGAGAGAAGAGGGGTGGCTCAGTATTAATGTCCTGAAATGGCAGAGGCATGAATCTTAATTGATGAGAAAGATAAGCCTTTGTTGAGCATTTCTGTTAAATAATCTAAAATATGAGGTATGCTGGGCACCGTTGTGCCCATCCCCTGAGCCTGGCTGAAAGAACAGCATCTTTTCCACTTTTCTGAATAGTATTTTCTAGTACTAGGCCTCCTGGTCTCAAGGAAGACATCCTGCACCTGCTTACTGAGAGTTGCTAGGAGGTGAGCTCAGGGAATTAGCCAGGCTGCAAGGTTCAGGGCTTGAAGCTGAGGGTGCAGAATCTGGCCCACCTGTTGGGAGAGACGGGAAGGGGTCTGAGGCAGGACTACGATTGTAGCACTGTCGGACTGAGAAAAAGGGGGTACCAGTGCTGGCGAGGCCAGTCTGGTGCAATCAATATTAACCTTGGCTTGTCCTGCTTGATCTTTAGTAGAACCTTCAAGAGTACAGGCAGAGGGGCAAAGGCATAGCCTGAGAGGCTTTCCCAGGTAAAGGACAGGGCATCCACTTTCCAAGCTTGACTGTGGGGAGTTCTGGTGCAGAATTTGTTCAACTGGTAGTTCTGAGGGGAGGCAAACAGGTCTACCCCTTTGGTAGACCCCATTTCTTTCTCAAGAGCTTGAATATTTTGGGTTCCAGTTTCCATTCGTGTGGGTCCATGAGATTTCTGCTCAAGTAGTCTGCCAGTGAATTTAGTTTGCCTGACAGGAATTGAGCTTGTAGGTTCACTTGGTAGCTCAAGGCAGTGTTACACAGAGGCATGGCTAGTCTGCAGAGTGGGTAGGAATGGGTTGCCCCCTGCTTATGTACCACAACTGTGGTGTTGTCTGTCTTTACCAATAGTTGCCCTGGAAAAATAATGCCGTTGAAGGCTGTCTGAGCATTCTGTACAGCTAACATTTCTTTTCGATTGATATGCAGGTGCATCTGTTTTGGGTTCCATTTGCCCTGAATACAATGCCCTGCCATGTCAGCCCCCCATGTACAGTCTGATGTGTCTGTTAGGGTTTGGGTGGGCAGGGGGTGAAAAGGAGTCCCTTGTTGTGGTAGCAGGCCTCTGCCCACCAAAGAACTCTGCCCTTGGACAAGGAATGATAGGAATCATTGCTTCCATGTCCTGAGAATGTTGACACCATAGACTTTTTAGATACCACTGAAGTTCCCTCATATGCAATCTTGCATATGGAATTAGAATGCAAGATGCCATGAACCCCAGAGGGCTTGCTGGATTTTCCTTGCAGATAGTTGGGTTTTTGTGGCCAGTAGGTTGTCAAAACTTGTTTCTCTGGAGTGAGGAATGCCATCTGGGAAGTTGTGTTCAAGCTTGCTCCCAGGAATACAAACTGTTGACAGGATAACCGGTGTGATTTCTTCTCGTTGATGGTGTACTCCAGAGACGTTATAAGTCTCTTTACAAAATCCAGGTGTAATAGCAGGTCCTGACTCTCTGCCTGAATTAGGCAATTGTCCAAGTATGGGTAAATCTGGATATTTCTCTGCCTGCAAAATGCAATGGCTGGAGCTAGGCACTTTGGCTTATGTACTGCACCCAGGGTATTCACAAAAGGAAGTGCAGAGAACTGATAGTGCATGGAGCCTGCCCTGAAACGTAGGCATTTTCTGCAGGATTCCTTTATTGGGTTGTGCAGGTAAGCTTCTTTTAAGTCCAGGATTGCCAGCCAGGCATCCTTGGCTAGCATAGGAAGAAGCTGTTGAAGAGTTAGCATTTTGAATTTTGAAACCACCAAAAAGATGTTGAGAATAGACAGGTCCAGGATAGGAAGCCTGGAGTTTTCTTTTCTAGGAACAGTCCTGAATAAAAACCTTGTCCCCTTTGTTTTGCTGGCACAGGTTGAATAGCCCTGATACTGAGGAGAGGGAGCACTTGATTTTGGGCCTCCACCCACTGATTTGGAGGGAGGTCTGGCCATCCACTGGGGTTGGGAGCAAGTGGAAGTGGAATCTGTATCCTAGGGAAACAGTTTAAAACCCATTTGTCCTGGGTAATGAGTTCCAAGTTTTTTGCATGCAGGGCGAGCTTTCCACCTAAGGGAGCAAGTAGTTAAGCAAGGCTAGGAAGAGTTCAGGATAAAGTCATAGTGCCATTTTTCCATAGGGAGTGGCTTACTACTCCCTGCTTTGGAAGGGGGAGCCCCCCCACTGCTTGGATCTGTGCATAGCCTGAGACTGAAGTCTTGGTGGTCTGCTGCTCCTGGGTTTGGACTGAGAAGGCCTGGAAGGGACTGGAAAGGACCAGTTCACTGAAGGCCAATGCCTACTGAATCTAGGTGGCTGTACTTGTAAGAAATCTTTAACAGTTTGCATAGATTTAGCTTTTTCCTCCATCCTTTTGAGAACTTCTGCTTTGTTGCCAAAAATGCGCTCTTGGTTTAATGGTGAATCTAGTAATTCAGCTTTCACATGATCTGGCAAGTTTTGTTCCTAAAGCCAAGCATGCCTTCTCAGAACAGACCCAGTGACAGCAGCCCTGCAAGATGCTTCTAAAGCATCAAAACCACACTACAAAGTAAGTTTACCAGCTTGGTCAGCAGAATGCATCAACTCTTGTAAATCTGTGTTCAGCAGAGTCAGAAATCAACATTACTTTCTGTTTATGTAGTCCCATAATATGCTGCTGATACTTTAACATATGTAGCTGGTAATTTAAAGCCCTAATGGCCAAAGTAGCAGAAGTGCATACCTGTCTAAAGCTCTAGAGTCCCCATCAGATGGGGTAGGATTTTTGGCAGTAGTAGCCTTAATGCCTTTTGGGCCTTGGGAAATGGTCTTGGATCCGCAGTAGGATTCTTGGAGGAATTTGAGAGAGTCTGGTACTCTGTAGTACCGGTCAGGTTCCCTGGGAGCTGGAGGCAAAGTGTCTGGGGTAAGGCTGGATTCCAAGAAATCTACAATCTCCAGAACAGGAGGGATAGCTAGAGGCCTGTATTGAGGCAGGAGTAAAAATTCCCCAAGTCTCTTTTTGGACACAGAATAGTCCTGGCTTTCCCAGCGGAAATGATCACTAAGGGTATGCAAAAGAAAAATCTTCTGGAAACGAAGCTGAGGGAATGGAATCCTCTGCATCAGAATCCTCTTAAGTAGATAAGGTTAAATCCTGGCAGTCAGAAGGAACAGAGATCTCGGATTCCTGATCAGAAGAATTGGAAAGAAAATCACTTCTATGTCTCAGAGGGGGAAGGCTGGCTTCCCCTAATTAAGGTAATAAGGTCTTCAGCCATTCTAATCATTTGTTTTTGAGGCATATGGGCCTGAGAATGCACTTTGGTCGTCTGTTTTCTAGGCATAGAGCAAGCTTTAGGCCTGAGGAATTCGGTATTCTTAGCTTGAAACTAAGTCGGTTTAATATGAAAATTGGTAGGCCTGAATACACCCTCAGAAGCTAGTGCCTGCACAGCGGCTCTGGACCCATCCAAGATAGAGACATCCACAAGTTCCATAGTCGAAGCATCTTGCAGCATACTGGACTCCGAATGGGTCTCAGTAGTGGCCTGCAAATCTGTAGTTGCGGGTATCAGGGGCTGCAAAAGCGCTTCACAGAGTACCGGCAGACTGGAGGCTAGCTTAACGGAAGTGTCGTTGGCAGTTTTGGACCTATGCAGTCTGTCTCCATCTTTATCCTTACGTTTTTTCGGAAGATCGATAGTCGGATGGCTTAACGAAGCCATTTCGGAGTACGGAGATAGAGAACGAATGTATTTTGCTACAAAAGTAGCCCGATGACTAACAGTTAAGGTGTTGAAACAAGGCACAAAACTGACAGTGAGGGACGACGTGGTCTGGGCCTAAACAGGTGACGCAGTAAGAATGAAAATCTCTATGAGTTATTTACTTTCCACAGGCAAGACAACTTTTTTTCTGACATCGGTTAGAACAAGAAAAAAGGATCCCAATGGAGTACTTATCTTTTTGAAGACTTCAGGTCTGAAACTCGAAAAAACGATAATTTCAGGAGTTTGCCTACCAGCACTTGCAAACTACTACTGCTTTGGGTACAGCACGGCAAGAAAGACTGATGTAATGGCATCGGCTGCATGTTTTATACCGCTGACAACCTGATGTCATGGAAGAAGCGACAGCATCCGATGCAGAGATCCGAAGACTCTGGTATTCAAGCCGGCTGAGGGCTACCTGCAGGCAAACAACCCAAATGTGACGACTGCAACAGTGAAACACAAAGAACATCAGACATGTTCCAGAAAGCCTAACAGAAAGTGTTGAACTGGGGAATTTTTATATTCTGTACTGCTTAGCATCAACATTCTGACCACTGTCCCAGTCTTCTGGTATGTGTATGGGAGATTATTATACAATTTCACCTTGTTAATTCTAAATGGGATGGTAAACGATGCAGCTCATAAGAATTCACAGTGCAAAATTACTTAACTGTGCTAGCAGAGCTCCAGCTCTGCACAGACAAGCAGGGGTCAGAATGGAGTTCTGTATGAGAAAATACGAAGAAATAAAAATGAAACGGCCAAAACTTGTGTCTGGACTATAAAGACATTAGAAAACCTCAGATGAATAAAGTACAGTTGTGTACATACTGTAAATGTTGATGTTGAGTGTATTCACTGTTGCAGTCATCACACTTGGGTTACCTGCCTGCAGGTAGCCCTCAGTCGGACCGAATACCAGAGTCTTGGGATTTCTGCATCAGATGCTGTTGCCTCTTCCATGACGTCAGGTCAGGGGTGTAAAACATGCAGCCAACGCTATTACATCAACTTTTCTTCCCCCAGATGTCAGAAGCCCCCAAAATAGGAAGCAATTACAGATGTGGAACACCTCCAGTAAAAAAGTAAATACAATAGCCATAAGATATGGCCAAAAAGACTAAAGGTAGAAAGTAAGTCAGGGGGCTGGGAGGGAGGGTAACCAGGACTGCAACAGTGAATACACTTAACATCTACATTTATGGTAAGTGTACACAACTGTACTATGTTCTTAGTGTTTCACTATTGCAGTCATCACACTTGGGTAGATTCCCAAAGCTGAGGAAGAGTGGAGGCAGTCAAGAAGCGTTAAGGCTGGCTAGCAGGCCTTGTAAGACTGCTGTGGCAAATCCAGCTCTGGATTTAGAAAAGACAGGTAAGTGGTAATGCTTGCTGAAGGTGTGTACTGAACTCCAAGTTGCAGCTTCCAGGATGTCCCTGAGAAATGCTGTAGAAGTTGATGTAGCCCTAGTGGAATGAGTTTTGATTGCCTGTGGGACAGGTTTTCCATGGTGTTTGTAGCAGAAATGGATGCAGTGTGCTATCCATTTGGAAATGGTTTGCTTTGAAACGGCCTTGCCCTCTGCCTCTGTAGCAAAGCTGACTAGCAGCTGGTCAGTTTTTCTGAAAGGCTTGGTCCTATCAAGGTAGAACCCGAGCTGTCTGTGCACGTCCAAGGAGTGCAGGATCCTTTCCCCTTTATTCTGAGGATTAGAAAAAAAGTTGGATAAATGGATGGATTGGTTTAAAGCCACATTGGATACCACCTTAGGCAAAAATGACGGGTTAGTTCTGAGGGAAACCCTGTCCACATGGAAGATAATGAAGGGTTCCACAGCCATAAGAGCCTGTAACTTAGACACTCTTCTCGCTGAAGTGATGGCTAGAAGCAAGGCTGTTTTGCAAGAGAGAAATTTAAACTCTGCTGTAGCAGCAGGCTCAAAAGGAGGAAGTGTGAGCTTGTCTAGTACAAAGAGAAGGTCCTAGGCAGGAGTGGGAGCTCTCCTCGGGGGTCTTAAATTGTTAGCTCCTCTCAGAAACTGTTTGATCAGAGGGTGAGAGAAGAGGGGTGGCTCAGTATTGTAATGAGCTGAGATGGCAGAGGCATGAATCTTAATTGATGAGAAGGATAGGCCTTTGTGGAGCAGCTCTGCTAGATAATCAAGGATTTGAGGTAAGGTGGGCACGGCTGTGTCCTTTCCTTGAGACTGGCTCCAAGAACAGTATATTTTCCACTTTTCTGAATAGGATATCCTAGTACTAGGCCTCCTGGCCTCAAGGACTACATCCAGCACCTGTTTGCGGAGGGTTGCTGGTGATGTATTTAGGGAATAAGCCAGGCTGCAAGGTTCAGGGTTTGCAGCGGAGAATGCAAAATCTGTCCCTCCTGCTGGGACAGCAGAGAGGAGGTTTGATGCAGGTGCCAGGGTGGCACTGCTGGTGGCACTGCTGTCAAAACTGCATAGGACTGGGTACCAGTGCTGGCATGGCCAGTCTGGTGCAATAAGGACCGTCCATGGCCTCTCCTGTTTGAACCTGAGTAGTACTTTTGTGAGGAGGGGTAGAGGGGGAAGGCATAGATTGAGAGGTTTTCCCATGTAAAGGATAGGGCATCCACTTTCCATGCTTGGCTGTGGGGGGTTCTGGTGCAAAATGTACTCAATTGATGGTTTTGAGGGGAGGCAAAGAGGTCTACCTCTGGTGTCTCCCACCTGTGGATTAGAAGTTTGAATGAGTTGGATTCCAGTTTCCACTCATGTGGGTCCAGTAGATTTCTGCTCAAGTTGTCTGCCAATGAATTTGTTTGCCTGGCAGGAACTGAGCGTGCAGGTGCACTTGATTGTGTTCCACACAGCCATGGCTAACCTGCAGAGTGGGTTAGGAATGAGTCCCCCCCCCCCCTGCTTGTTTATGTACCACATAACTGTGGTGGTGTGTCTTTATCAAGTGTTGTCCTGGAAGGATAAGGTATTTGAAGGCTGTCTGCATTTTGTACAGCTAACATTTCTTTTTGATTGATATGCAGGTGAATTCGTCCTGGGCTCCATTTGTCTTGAATGCATTTGCCTGCCATGTGAGTTCCCCATGCATAGTCTGAAGCATCTGTTGTCAGGGTTTGGGTGGCGAGGGGCTGAATGAAA
>NC_056725.1:846378841-846399216 GCF_019279795.1 Protopterus annectens
ACTTTCTTTTCATCAAATGATTTTGATTTTTTCAACTGCTAAAAGTTTGGATTGTAGATCTAATAATCAGAATCTCTGATTTTTTTTTATGCCAAGTTAGGGTTTTACCATACATGTAACTTTTTAATAAGTCCCATATCATTGTTTTATTTATCTCTGTGGTATGATTAATATCTAAGAAGAACTGTAATTCAGATAATAACCAGGGTTTGAACTCTTTAGTTTTAGTTATATATGCTGGAATTCTGGAGTTAAAGATTAATAGTTTGTACCCATTTTGAGGTTTTAGTTTCAATGAATTGTGGACTGAAAAGGGGCAGGGAGTGATTGAAAAATTAATGATTTTAGAGTGTAAGTCACAGACAGCAAATATTTTATCTATTCTAGTTTGGGTACCAAATCTGTGATCTTGCTGGGAAAACAACAAAGATTTATCTTCTTTAAATCTGAAAGTATCTACAAGATGAAATGATTCTACCCACTTGTTTAAAGCTTTTGATACAGAAGATGTATGCAGTGGTCTTTTAGTTGTAGTTTCAGAAATATCAAATATACAGTTAAAATCTCCTCCTAATATTAAGTTGCTTTTATAATTATTGAAAATGAAATCCAAGTGTTTTTTAACAGTGCCTGTTCCAATGCCTGGGAACCAGTATAGATTGACTAGGGTCCATATCCTGTTATTATATTTAACTTTTACTAATGCCATAAGGCCTTCTTTATCTTCATACTTATAAATGATTTCTGGGTTGATCACGTTTGTTTTCCATAAAATTGTTACCCCTTTTGTCTGTGTCTTATAAGTGGATTGTGCCAATATCATATATTCCTTAGGATTCCATTTGTAATTGTCATTTGTTTTGAAATGAGTTTCTTGAAGGAAGACAATTTGTGCTTTGTTCAGTTTTAAATATTTCAGTAGATTTGATCTCTTGCTAGTATTGTTTAAGCCATTGGTATTTAAATATAATAAAGTTAAATTCATCTTAGGTTATTTAGACTATGTATTTTTTGTTTTATTGTGACTATTAAACATTTCCTCTCATAACTATAAAGTATATGCTTGAGTTTTTAAAGGAAATTATCAGTTTTATACTTTGAGTGTTTACCAATAAAGTAATATTTGTGGTCAACATACTAAAATGTTTTGTGAAATAAATTTAAATTAATAAATGTTAACAAAACTAAGATCTGCACTAGCCATGGAATGAAAATCATTCCTAATCTGATGGATACACCTAAGTCCATCAGATTATCATGCATACCTTGACAATCCAGAACATCTGAGCTCCATAAATTGAATTATCATATGGAGAATATTTGTAATAGGAATAAGCAATATTTATATTATTTTGAACAGATATAGTACTGTTGTAGATTAGACAGAATTCTTATACAATATAAATGTCTACTTATTGTATAAGCAATTAATATTTACATTAAAGACAGATGACTAGCAATTCAATCATAGTAAAGTAGGATGTATCATATATAAAACCTCAGTAAAAGATTATAGCACACAGTTATTTAACATATTCATTATTGATGAAGTCCTTCAAAACTTTTTACTTAATATAAATAGATGGTAATAATATTTATACCTAATTTTAATAATACAATGTATTTTACGGGGATATAGTTATATTTCATTGTTTACATTATATAACTATTGTGTTTTATTTTTTTTTGGCTGTTGTTTAGTTATTTGAGACACCAAAAGATGTAATGCTTATTCTTTTTAAAGCTCCTTCCAAGCATGTTTATACAGTCCATAGACTTTAAATTATGAGACCATTTTAGTTTCTTATTTGTTATAAGTATATTCCATCCTTCATACACACATATCAGTATTAAAAGGGCAACAATGCCCATCCAGTTTTACCAGAATACCTTTTAGTTCATGGGGTGTTTTCAGGCTGTTCTTAAAATATCTAAACCAATATTGTCCTTTTTATTTTACCAGCCTGTTTCATGCAATGGCCTTTCTTGAACCACTCAACACACCTTCCATTCCCACAGATATTTCAAGGAAATCTGATGACTCTCTAGCACTTCCTGCAACCCCAAACCCCCCTAGAATCAGCTGTCCTATGTCCAACACGCCCAAGTTTACCTCCCAGACCACTGCAAAGGGTACTGCATAAGCCCAAGTGCTTTAGTCTTTCACAATAACTCAGACTTCCACCTTATGTAAATCCTTAATGTGTCTGAAAAAATACATTTTAAATATAAAATTGTGCTTTTTTTTTTAATTATTTATTTTTTATCAAGAATCAACTTAATGAGCTAAACATGTGTTGGGAGATCTTTAATGTTTTTATTTAAAACAGCCCTTTATTATATATATTTTTTTAAAACCCAAAACTTCATTGCCAAGAATCATCTTGGAGGTTCCTCAGAGCTGTTAAGCATTGTCCCCCTCTGATTACCATAGCAACCTGAGAGCATCTGTTTCTGTTAGTGTGTCTGTGTACTCATACCAGATGCTCAAGTCCTGGAAAACTTCATTCACTGCAACTTCAATAAATTCCCCCCTTTCAGTAACAGCAGCCAAAAAGAATCAGCAAAAGAAAAATCCAAAAAAGAGCCACAACAAGAGTAACACATTCTTCCAGCCACCTTTTACTCAGCAGATGCATAAACAAACTATTCTCTGAAAATATCCCAAATCACAATTTTATCCACCCCCTTCCCCGGACCCAGGCTAAAAACCAAATGTCTCTTCCTAATACACAAGCATCAGTAAACCTGATCCAAACCCCAAACCCCCAGCTTATAGATGAAAACCCAAATGCAACAGCTGCCAGACACAGCTGCATCCCAAACACACCATGTCAGGCTTAATCAAACAGTTTGAGCTTATACCTGCCATAATTGATATTAACTATGTTTTACAGAATAATAATGACATTTGTACTAGCTGCCAGACACAGCTGCATCCACACATACCATATCAGGATTGATCAAACAGCACTCGAAGCTATGATACCTGCCATAATTGATATTACCTATGTTTAGACAGAATAATAATGACATTTGTACTAAGAGCTTGCTACTATTATTTAACCAGGATATACATGACATTTCTAAATCATACTTTAACTGAAGAAGGCATTAGTCTCCATGACAGCATTTTTTTTTCAAATCACCCTACTGTTACTGCTATTATATATGATGTTAATTTGTTACATTTGAGTCTGAACTCTGATGAATGGTACCTTGTTGAATTAGTTAATTAATTACTTAAATTATTACAAATAAAATCAATGAAAAATGAACAAGATAAGTATTCATTGAGTTCAAGTGGGGGAATAGAAACTTCTATGTTTATATTATATGTTGCTTTGTTTGGCTTATATATAATGTAAATAGTAATCCATCTTGACCTACCGCTGTTTGTGAAGAATTATTGGACTCTTTGAACATTCTGAATAAATCATTACTGTTTTTCAGTTATTTAAGAAACCCTCCTTTTTTAATAAAAACAGATGATACTTTGAGAGATGTAGCTGTAAGAGTTATTTTTTTGGGACAACTATCTTGGAATCAGTTTTTTGTTTTTTCTTTCTAGCATCAGTCCAAGGATTTGTTTCTTTTATTATTTTAAAAGTAGGGGCCATCATACCTCTCAACCGTGCCAAATTACTCGGTTTTTACCGAGTTTTGGGGTTCAAATGAAGGTGCCACATTCAGTGGCATTCAGTTCATTTTTTTCCTTTTGTTTTCTTTGTTTTTAATTTTCATTTGAACTGGCCATCGCATCGCCAGCTCCCCTGGCTCCAGCCGCGCGATGATGTCAGACCAGCCTGTCGAATTGAGCACAAGGAGCTTCGATTTCTCATGACTGGCTGCTCAAATGAAAAACAGAAAATTTTGCGTTATAAAAACTTGGAGAATGAATCTATTTCTAGTAACTTCTTGGTAATGTGACTACTATGTTGATAATTAGAAATTTATTTTAAAGGTTTTTTTTATGGAAAATCCCCCCTTTGGGCCAAAAAATAATTGATATTAAAAAAACCAAAAAATTGTTTTAAAGACCAAAAAGGAATAATAATTTTTTTTTAAAAAAAAAACATTTTTGGTTTTTTAAACCCCTAAAAAAAGGGCTTTGGCTAATTTATTTATTTTAAAGGGTTAATTTAATTCAAATTTTACTTTAACTGAAAAGGCAAGGGTTATTTTTTTTAAAATATTTATGAATATATATTTTTTTTTTTGGTTTTATAATTACCTTTATTTTTTTTTTAAAATTCTTTTAAAATTGTAAATTTTTTTTTTCAGTATAGAAATCTTTTTAAAAGGGCTTTTTTGTTTTTTAAAATTTTAAATTTTTGGCTTTTGGAAAAATTTTGGCCCTTTTACACGAAAATTTCTTTTATTTTTTAAAAATTTTAAAACAATACTTTAAAATGTTTTTATTTTTGGAAATTCTTTTAATATTTTTTTTTTTCTTTTGGGTTTTGTGTTTTAATTTTTTAAAAGTGGGGGATAAAACCCCAATGCCCTTAAATTTTTTCCAAATTTGAAAGGGTGAATTTGGAAGTGTTTTTCCTTTCTTTTTTAATGGAACTTTTTTAATGGGTATTTTGGAAGGGGGTTTTTTTTAAACTTAAAAAATTTGGCAAACTTAAAATTTTTTGGTTTAAATGGGGGAGGTTTTTTTTTAAAAAATTGTAAATAAATTTTTGATTTGTGTTTTAAGGGTTTTTAACTTATTTAAGTGTCCAAAAAAGGTTTTTTATAAGGGTGGTAAAATGGTTTTTTTCCTCAAAATTTGGGGGTTTTTCATTGAAAGGAAACTAATTCAAAAAAATGTTTTGCATTTTAAGTTTTTTTTTTCAGTTTTCCTTTTTGGGGTTTTTTAACATTTTAAACCTAGAAAATTTATTCCCTTAAGAAACTTTTTTTTATTTAAGCAATTAAAAAATGTGCCCCCCTTTTTGGGGTTTTTCCCCAATAAAAACTTTTAATTTTCTTTTTTGCAATTTTTTAGGCATTTATTTTTTTTAAAAAGTCCATTTTTTAAAAAGCAAAACAGGAAATACTTAAAAAGGGGCTTTTTAATCCCAGAGCTGTTTTTTTCCCTGGAAATAGTTGGAATGTGTATTTTCTTTTATTTTAAAGGGGAAAGCGGGTCTAGATTTATTTATGAAAACTTTTTTAATATGATTTTAAAATTTTTCTTTATGCAAAACTGTTTTTAAATTTTATTTTTTTTTTAAGGAACAAAGAAAATTTTTTTTCAAGGGGGGCACCCAAATTTTTTTTAGAGAAACTTGTTTTAAGGGGGGGTTTTAGCAAGGGATTTTCATTTTACTCTAAAATTGTCTTTAAAAATGTGTTATTTAAATTGATTCGGGCAAAGTGTGTAAAAAAATTTTTTTTGGAAAAACCTTTTTTCTGTAAAAGGGGGGCCAATTTTTTTTTAAAATTTGTGGAAATAAATGAAATTGAACTGTTTTAAAAATTGATGCATTTTTTTTCATCCCTATTTTTGGAAAAGGGTAACATAAGACTTTTATTCTAGAATTTTCTGATTATACAAGAATTTTAAAAGTTTGGGGGTTTTCCCCAATAAATGTAGTTTTTGTTTTTTTTAAAGCTTAAGGAAATTTTTAGCCAAGTATTTTTTATCACCGGTAAAATCTTTTTTGAGGGGGGTTTTTACCCCGGGTTTAAGGGATTTTTAAAGTTTCAAAGGGGCGGGAAAAATTTTTTAGGGGTAAAACTATTTTTCAGGCCATATTCTTTGTTTAATTTTTTTTTTTTTTTTTTAAAAAAAAGTGATTTAAAAAATTTAAAAAATAAACAAAATATTAATTTTTTGAAGAAAGAAATTTTTTGCACTTAATTGTTTTAATGGTTAAATGACCGAAATAAGGTATGGGGCAAAATTTAATTTTTAGGGAAAATTTTGTTTAAAGTTTTTTTTTTGGTTTTCATTTTGTTTACCCCCAAAAATTTCCAAAAAATTGAGTTTTGAAGCAAAATTTTTTTAAAAAGGAATTTTTAATGTTAAATTACAAAAAATTGAAACCTTTTTTTGTGCGCCGATTAAAAATGCCCAAAAGGTAACATGTGGAAAAAATCTTTCTTTATTGGTGTAGGTTTTGTTTTAATGAATTATTTTGGGGCAAGAAGTTTTAAGTTCTTTTTCATTGGAAAGTATTTTTTTGTGGGCAGTTTCTTTATGTTTTTTTTTAAAAGTTTTAAAAAATATTGGGAAAAAACTTCCTTTGTTTAGGTAAATGAAAAAATACCAAAATCAAATTCGGGGGCTTTGATTGTTTTTTTTAAGTGTTTTCCCACAATTATTAGGGGGGTCCAAAATTTAAAGAATTTTTTTTAATTAGGTCGGGTTTGTTTATTTTTGGTTTAGAGAGTTTCCTTGGGGTATACCTTTTCCAATTCAATGAAAGTTTTTTTTGTGAAATAGACATTGTAAGTTTTAAATTTTTCTCTTTAAAAAGTTTTTCGGCGAAAAATTTTTTTAAATGTTGTTTTGTTTCAATAGTTTTACTATTGGCCAGACTTTTTTCCTTTGTTCTAGTATACTGGAAGAATAACCATTATCAAACTTTATCAGGCTTTGATTGTATTTTAAGGGTGATTTTCTCCAAGCAGATTTTAATATTACTTCCTTGTCCAGAAATGAAAGAAATTTTATAACTATGGATCTAGGTGGACTATTTGTTGAGTTAGAAGCAGGTTTCCTTGGTGCTCTATGCACCCTTTCAATTCCAAATGAAAGTCCCTCTTTCAAGTCGAAAAATTCAGGAATCCAGGTTGTTAAGAATAAAATAATGTCTTCTCCTTCAGTGTTTTCAGGCAGACTAAATATCTTTATGTTGTTTCTCCTTTCTCTGTTTTCTAAGTCATACATTTTGTTAAGCAGCCATGTATTATGTTTAAGTAGAAATTCTTTTTTGGAATTCTCCCTCTTTGAGTCTACATTCAATATCATTTAGAGAAGTCTCTATATTTGTTATTTTTATATGGTGTCACTGTAATAGTTCCTTAAGAGTATCAGTCTGTTTGAGAATTTAATTTGAAGTTTTCTAAGTCATTTTTAAAGCCATCCATGTTCAAAGATAGTTCCTATAATGCAGGTGTCATCTATTGCAGTTCTTTTTTCAAAACAGCATCTGGATGAGAATTCCTTGAGTTGTTCATATTCAGTGACTCAATATATCTCCAAGTTACTTGACAGGAAATTTTTTGTATATCTCCACCAAAATTAATATTTATATAGTTTAGTAGTTTATCTATGAATTTCTGACATTTTAAACTTGAAAATAATACAATTTTCCTATATTATTATACTAGTTTATGGAGCTCTTGAACTTCACTGCTCTCAGTTGGACATCTAGGCTTCGCCCCACCTGTCACTATATTCTGTGTCCTACAGGCTGCTAAGGGGTGACCTGATGGAAATGCTACACATTCATAAATCAAACTACTTAAAGGTCACTCGCTCCAGGGATTTTAACCTAGCCTCTGACTTGAATAGGTCATGCTGGAGAGCTAGATACATCTCTCAGAGGCTGCCACTTTTCTGGAACAGGTTTCCAATTCTCATGAAACTGAGTCCCTCCCAGACCCTCTTCAAATGGGTCATCCATGTCCCTCCTGAACAGAGGATGCTGGTATTAACTACCATAGACCCTTACCTCTGAGAACTTCACAGACCTACCACTGCCAATTGGGGCAACTCAGGATAAATATGGCTATGCTTGTAAGAGCTCTAGGGCCTTTATGCTAGTAACTTTCTGTGAACCTATGAACCACAGTTTGTGCCTCTGAGTACACTGTGTCTGGAATTCTAAGGACTTATATTACTTACTGAAACATGTATCAACTGTAAGGCAAATCACATAGCAATCTTGTTAGAAAATATAAATAAGGTAATACTTCTTCTTTCAGCTTCTCCTGGTTAGGGGTTGCCACAGCAGATCACCTGTTCACTCATGACTGGTAGTGAGTTTTATGGTATTGAGTTGCCAGCCCAGCACCCAACCTTCTGAGAAGGCACACACACACACCTAGGGGCCAATTTAAAGTGTCCAATCCACCTGCAGCATGTCTTTTGGGAGGAAACCCACACAGCCACAGGGAGGACATGCAACTTGCACAGAAGGCACCCCAGCCGTAGATTGAACCGGGAGAACTTACTGTGAGGTGGCAACACTAACCACTGCACCACCATGGCCACTCAAAATGTAAATAAGGTAATAACGTTCACAAAATAAAGAGAAGAAAAAAGCTGCAGTGTTGCAATTTTTTATTTTATATTATGTGAGGAAAAATTAGCTTCTTTGTTGCCAACATCAAAGGCTTCCACACATCTAACTACAAATTACACAGGGAAAAGTTCAAAACGTGGTTCTGTTACACCTGTAATGTCAATTGATACTATATCACATCTTGACTATATATAACCTGATTTTTTCCTTTACAGTTTATATATGTGTCAGTGATACATTCTGATAATAATATCAAGCATGTGCTAGGAATACCTTATTGTCCTGTGGTTCAAATCCAGCAAGTGTGCTGTTTGTGTGGATGCAATGATGTTACAGGAGCATATGTGCATGTTGCAAAACAACAAAGATGAGGAAACATCAAACCTGCAACTTTTAACTATTTGTTTCATATTGTTTTCTTTATCTAGGTATTTATTTTCTTTTTTCTTCATCATTTGCCTACCATTTGGCATCGTGCACTCTTGAGTGGCAGCAGTCCACTTACAAAAGAAAAAAGAGAAACAATTAAATCTGCCTGCTTCTAAAGTGCAAATTATACTGGTGCCAGTGTCAGCACTCTGGATCATAAGTGAAGAAAATGCACATGTCAGGTGGATGTCTGTGGCACAAGGTGTATGTGAAGTGAGTTTAGAGAAATAACACAGGTTATACAGGATTCGACTCCAGTTTACAGAAATTATTCTATGACTGTATTTAGAATAATTATTGACCTCCAATGTTGAACATGAACTGAATGAGCTAAAGTTTGTGATACATGATACAGAGATTACCTGTAGTCCATGTGAATGTTTGCTACAAAGGTGTTATTATAAACTGCCCTCTTCTCAACATTAATAACAAATTGTGGTATGGATGTTGTGACATAAGACATTTTGTAGAGTGTGCTAACACAAAAGCAGTAACATAAGTACTATGGGCGTATGTATTATCTATGCTGGAGAAATTATCCTATCTCACAATTGTTCATCATGACACTTATGCAATATATTGCAAACTTTGTTGTCATGAATAATTTCATATAATGTACAAGAATGACCTTCTGTTGCTGTCTATGTATCCCCTTTCTGAGCAATTGCCATTACATGAAACCCTAGTTATGTGTAACCTAAATACTACTTGTGACATTGCAAGTAGTTGAGAAAGGGATGACTGTGCCATGCTAAAGCTATAACAGCTTTGTTTCTTGCTACACATATCTGTTAAATATATTAATTTGCAGTACAAGGTACTGTTTTAGTTTTTTTATAATGCCTTTTACATTTGTGATCCACTCAGCAGTGTGCAAATTAGGATCACTTCCTAAGGAAAAAGTGAAAAATTTAATTTCAGTACCCTTTTGTAAGAGAAACAAGCCTATCACCAGTGAATGGTCACCAGCACTCTGGAAAGTACTCAGTGAATAAATTCCATCTGTCAGCTATCTGTAGAACAAGGTGTATGTGAAGTGAGCTTTGAAAAATAAGATAGGTGATATAGGGTTCAAATCCAGTTTACATACATTTACAGAGGGTATCAGAATGTTGTCACAACATTTTGATAACAATTAACACTAAATACAAATGAGTACCATAGCTACGTTTATTGCAGCAAATGTACCAGTAATTCTTGCTATAGAAGCCCAATAAAATGTGTGTAAATTAAGTTAAACATGACAATGATGATATTTAATGTAGAATGCACGTGCATAGGTATGATGTGCATAATATTTTTGTTATATTTATGCACTATCACGTCATAAGTATGTGCTTATGACAGTATGTCTGGTAAAAGCTGTATGTAATCTATTGCTGCTTGTATCTGAAATGCATTTACAAACACAAATACTCAGTTTTACATAGAAATGCAGTCCCATGAATAAGCAAAGTCACAGATAAACAAGCATCTCTGAAGCATATCTCCAATCATTATTATATTAATATACCCAAATTACCATGTTAAAATGTTCTCCTGTAGCAATGATAATTAATAAGTAAAGTTTAACATTTTATCCCTTTTTTCCTCCACGGGTTTAATTCCAAGGTGGTATTACTCAGTACAAAATTTTGCTGCTAAACAACTGTAATTATAACAGAAATCATAAAGCTTTTCAGTGTTTAACACTGGAACATGTGCCAAGAGTTTGAGCTTCACACATAGCCAAATTGCATTGCCATATTTCACACCTTCTGTCCTTTTTGATGCATTAAGTGCCGATATGTCTGTCAAACCATTGTGGAAATGCAGCTGGCAAGACTGTGCATCTTTGCACACAAGATGTTGCACGTGATATCTAAACTGAGCTTCAGTTCTGATGCATATTTCTGTCCTGATTGTTGTAGAGTGGCTGGCAAAGGTAGGGATGGTTTTCCACATATAAGACTATGGTGGGATGTTGAGGAATCCTGGATTTTTATGGCACTCCTCGTGAAGTGTTACAGCCATAGGCTGCTGCAAGGGAATTATACTAGCTCTCAACTATAGACTGAAGCTTGGAATTGCTTGGCCAAGGCTGTCTCTGGTGCAACTGGCATCCCACACACTGGGAATCAATGTCGTCACCACTACACTGACTTGAACTGGTGTAAGCAGGACCTCCTGAGCTGATGGGTGGATGAATTCAGGATTGCAAACATCCCTTAGTTGTGTATGTATACTGGCCTATCACCTGTCTAGGATATGTCATTAATTAGCCAGCAAATGCAGTTATTCATTATGTCCTCCGATATCTATTTTTTTATTTTATCTAATGTACAGCTGTAGCAGAGATAGCAGAAAATAATGAGGTGCATCATGAGGGACTAATTTGCCTCAGGGAGACACAGGCTAAGCATGCATCAGGTCAGAATGCAAGGCAGAAAAGGATTTTCAGTCCATCACTGTATAACATCTTGAGCAGGCATACCTTAACTCTGATATCCAACATACCTGCCTGCTGTAATAGCTCTTGGTTACTGCATTAGGTAATGAGTACATCTGTTTAATTCTGTGTGGGTTCATACTGTCCAGATGTTTGCAGAATGTCCAGATTGTTGGCTCATATTTTTGGTTTGTTCCTCATAAAAATTTGTGTTTTTCTGGCAAATCACTGGGATGATCCGAGGATTGAAATGACTAAATAATGACATACATTTGAGTTTCAGACTTCAAATCCTTCAGCAAATGTATGTTAAAATAAATAATTAATAATAAATAATTTAACATACATAAATGTATGTTAAAATAAATAATTTGTTATGCAAATGTGCTTAAATTTGCTTTGCTGTCCTGTGGGAATACAGAGTAAAGGCAGAGTAAAAGCATTACTTTGAAACAGTTACTCTAGTTTTTAGGCTGATGGATGCAATGAACTGCAAGTTCCTATGTGGTGTGTTGAGATAATCCCGCTCTGTGTAGGCTGATGTTTTTGTATAGTGTCATGGGTTCAAACACAACTTTATGTCAAATTATTATGTCATGACATATTATATTCCTGTCATATCTTTAACTACAAATGTCCATATTCATATCCATTTAAACACTTCATTAACATACTATTTCAACAGTGCAACAAGAAAGCATTTGCAAAAGCATTAAATCCTCAAATGCGAGACTTAGTAAGGCACCCTTATCCTGCTTATGTCTTAATGTAATTTGCACTTTCCTACCTGTTCTTGTTCCGTATAGCAAGTATTTATTGTAGCAAAGCATGACAGCTTAATAATGAGGAAAATTTTGAGTAGCACACCATAATGATGGTCCTACGTGCACCATAAATGATACGGTTGCTATCTCTCTCTCTCTCTCTCTCATTCTCTCTCTTTCTCTGAGCTTATCTGTTCTGCTTCAATACATTTTCACTACCTCTTCAATTGTATGCTTTAAAGCATATGAAGTTGGGAGTTCCTTTTTGGTGTAATGAGAGCATACTTAGATCTATAGACTGATTTTACCTGCTTTCAAGGGTTCTAATCCAGGCATTAGCCAAGTGTTATTGACTCTTTTTATAAGACTATTTTATGTGTAGCTGTTGCCTACATATTGCTATGAGCCACCATTATCCTGCTTCGGTCAGAATCTACTTGGTCCCCTGCCTCTGTCTCTCCCTGTCTATGTATCTTCCCACTTCTAGTTTATCAGTGCTTCTCCTCTGCATTTGTAGAATATCTGGTGCCAAGAAGCACCTGTAACTTAGGGGAAATGGAAGTACACAGACTATTGCAAAATCCTGTGTGCCTTCAGCTGCATGACTTTGCTGTGATTCATGTTACTGTGCTTAGCTTCACTGCACTATGTACAGTCAGGCTAATCTTGCCTTGAGCAGGCTGAATGGTTGGATGTACACCTTGTCGGAATTTCAAATGTCAAATATTGTTAGGAAGCATTCTATATTGGATCATTCCAGTAGCATAGCTAGGGCAGAGTGAGAGAGGCAACTGCCCTGGGCACAAAGTGTTGGGGCGGTGCAGTCAGCCAATCCCAATATGGAAAGCAATACTGGCTTGTAAAAGCTGGTATTGTATTTCCGGTCAAACATGAACACTGTGGTGTTCCGTGTGTCCTCTAAAGTGTAACAACTGCTTGCTACCCCCAAATTCTCAAATACTTACATGGCATGCATGATTAGTGTAAGAGGTAATTTTGCCAATATGGCAGCCAAGCGATCCACGTACATGGCCGTTTGACATACGCAAGCGCTCTAGCACTAGTTCTGCACGTTCCCAGCCCCCGTATACAAACTACCCCATTTGCAGGTGAAAACCATGAAAATGAGGTAAAGCTGCCATCCCGGAAGCAGGAATCAGGGTATGCAGGACTAGCGTAATATGCAGAAATGTACTTGGTTATTAACCGAATATGGCACTGCAAAATCCAAAACGGGGACATGACAGCTCCAAATAAAGGCTGCATATCATTAAGGAAGCATGCCAATGGCCAAGTATAAGGTCACTGGCATTGCAAACAATGCAAAATGTACAAAATACAACTTTTATTATATGTCCGCCGATTACAGCTGGTGAAGCATAGCGCAGTGGCGTGCAAATGGGATCGGTGGGGAAATAAGAAAATAAACCTAAAAAAAGCAGTCTAACTAAAATCAGTATTCTTCCATGCAAGTCAATGGCAGGCAAAAGACAACCTGGCTAGTGAATAGTGATTGCTAAGGGGGGAGGCACAGTGTGACACATGTAATTATGCATTAGCAGGCAATCCCATGCAAATGAGGAGAAGGATAGTGAATACCGGTTTTCCCCAGCATGTGAGACAGGTCCCAATAGGGTAAGAGTATGAATAGCTGAGTGCAAGACTAGGAGGTAGGTGACATCATGGGTGGGTGTGTCAGGCACACTGTAAGTGGATTGGAGCCCTGTGGCTTGAGTATGCTCCTAGCTTAGGACAGCCAAGCTAGGGGTGTGTTTCTAAACCTGCCCAGCACTCTTTACAAACTGTAAGTAGGTGTGCAAGCCACGGACTGAGATTTACAGGAAGAAAAAAGAAGTAAAACCAGGAAACAGCAGCAGTGTGCACATCCGAGTACTCTGTTTGTACGGCACGGCCATGGGTCCAAACAGAAGGGCAATGGGAAGGGAAATCAGCAGTAGGAAGGTAATCAAGGAGAACTAGCATATCTGGCAGGTGAAATGTATCAGAAGCAGCCAATTACACAGGCAGCAGCCCAGCCCAGAACATTACTATAAACTAAGCAAACACTTTCCCCACTGGTGTTTGTCACACTCTACACCACCGGTGTATACAAGCGGGAAAATTTTAACAAACAAACCTACAAAATGAGAAGGGCTGCCGCAGGCAACATAGAACAACATGTGCAAGAGGCTGAGGGTGGTGAGGATGTGCATGCTGCCGAACAACCCACAGTGAGGAGACAGAGAAGAGTGTACAGACCCAGGGTAACCTACCAGGGTCTATATGAGCTGGAGATAGTGGAGCACTATAGGGTGGACAGCGACCTCCTACAGCAAGTAGTTGAGCTGTGCTGGCCACACCTGACACACCAAACCGAACGAGGGGAATCCATTCCAGTGGATGCCAAGGTATGTGTAGGCCTAGGTATACTAGCCACAGGTACCACCCAAAGCATAACTGGGGATAACATGGGGATCTCACAGGCATCAGCATCCAGAGTATTCCACCAGCTCCTAGATGCCATGTCAGCACATGCCAGTGAGCAGGTATATTTTCTCAACACCCGTGAGGTGTTGACCGGCAATATGCATCTCTTCAACCAAATAGCAGAATACCCTGGAGTAGTGGGTGCTATAGACTGAATACACATACACATCAAATCACCACCCGGTGAGCAGGGTAGGGCCTACATCAACCGCAGGGGCATCCCCTCCATCAACTGCCAGGTCGTATGTGCTGCCCAGGGCATTATAATGAATGTGTGTGCTGGCTGCCCTGGAAGCTATGACGATTCCCACATATGGCATCTGACACAGCTGTACCAGAGATTTGCCAATGGGGACATCTCCTATGGTAACCTAGTGGGAGATGCTGGGTACACACTGGAGCCGTGGCTGATGACACCCATCAGAAATGCACACACACCTGAACAACAATGCCATAATGAGGCACACGCACAGGCCAGACATATAATAGAGCATGTGTTCGGGATGCTCAGGACACAGTTCTGGTGTCTGGACACATCCGCTGGAGCCTTGCTGTATGCACCAGCTACATGTACCCAAATTGTTATGGTATGTGCGATGCTACACAATATGATACTGCGGAAACAGCTGCAGCAGGAACAGCATGGGGCAGGGCCACACAGCCCCCCGCCAATGTCAAGGCCTGCACAGGCACAGAGTGACCCAGAGGAAGAAGAACCTGAACCTGTCCCAGTAGACAGAAAGAGGCATGCCTAGTATGCCCTGGCCTTGGCAAAGAGGCAAGGCATAGCACATGCACTGACACAATGGGATCTCAAGGAATGACACCTCTCTCCGACTCGCACATACAGTAAAAGAGATGCCAAACATGACACCACCAGTGTTCAACCATGTGTAGGGAGTGTACTATGTTTATCTGACATAGACAGCCCTCCAGCACCATCAGTAAAACTGGCACACCCACAAGGTAAGTCAATCAACCTACCAATTGCCAAATGGAGTAGAATGTGTTGTCACCTGTAGATATGGTATGGATGTGAGCATGCAAGGGAATTGGGTGGGTGAATGTTATGGCAGCATACAGGAGACACCCATAGTGTCACCCTGACATGTGTAACACATACTGGAGTCACCATAGTAGCCAGTACTACACAGGGAGGCAGAAGCAACTGCAGGAAATGTGCTGTGCAAAATGTGTGTCCATATGACCTGCACATGCCAGTCAGGATGGTTCACATACCCAACAACAGTCACAGCCAGCAGGACAGGTGGACACAAACCCAAACAGAGCCTGTGTCATGGCCCCAGAATGATGGCTAGGGTTAACCCCACCCACAGGCATCTACAGACAGACCACAGCAGGGCAAACAGTGGGATGCCAGTTCTGAAGGGTAGGACATCAGACAATAATATGTAGGGCAACAAAAGCCACGATCTGTAGTACACTGATGTGCCTCTAGATAGCATGATAGTTAGCAATACAGAATGAAATGGAGTACCTGACATACCAGTACAGTCACAGCAAATGTGTACAAGTGTCACTTGTGCCCCCCACGTCCTACATAGCAATGTAATGACAGTCAGGTGTGCCCCCCCACTCCCATGTAGACATGTAGAAACAGTCAGGTATGGCCCTGCCCCCACACCAGCGTAGAAATGTAATAGCAGTCAGGTTTGCCCCCCCAATCCTGTGTAGAAATATAGTAACATGCATGAGTAGGTATAATACGAGTAGAGCAGAGATGCCCAGAGGTGCCAAAGGTAGCAGCATAGGTTGTAGCATGCGCACAATATGCAGGCTTGTATGTGGCAGGATGGCATGTGTCTCATATTGTGTGAAAGTGGTCAGTATGTATGCATGTCGAGGTAAGACCTGATGGCCATAGTCCAGTACTGCTGATGACAGGGACAAGCCCTCACAACTGCAGTGGCAAGGACAATCCCCACCAGTATACAACCTGCTAGCAGTAAGCCAATGTACACGTATGTTGGTAATATGTGTCAGCCTTCAACAACAATACAACACCACAAATTCTTTTAGGAGCAGAAGTCGCTAAAAATACTCCTTCACAAGACCCTTGTCAACAAAAGCAGATAAACCAGCATGTAAACGTTTAGGACTGGAACAAAACTTCTTTATTCACAAAGAAAGTAAATCCAAGCGCTTTCGCCTGAGAATCTCAGGCTTTTTCAAGGTAAATTAACTGTGTGCCCATTCGGTATATATAACACTCTTAATAGGCCAAATTCATTAATTAAGTCATAAAGAATTAATCAATTGAAAATAATTTTTGGTGTTGTATTGTTGAAGGCTGAGCCAGTGGTCTTCCCTTTGCTTTTTGGTTTTGGTGCTATGTTTCTTTTTTACTGGTCTTTATGGCGGAGGACCCAACGTGCTCAGAGCTTCTCAACACACCTAACATACTACGGGAAGAGCTGGATGAAGCCCCCGTCACACGTAAAGAATTTAATCAAGTACTAACACTACTTATGCAAATTAGCAATGCTCTTGTTGAACAAGGCAGCAATAACTTTTCTACTATCCCTTGCAACCGACAACAAGGGGCACGAAATAAGCGGAGGTTTCCATCCGCACAGGAGCCGAATGGCGTTGATGTCCCGAGGGTTGCAACGGCAATGGACAATCGGAATCCTTGCCCTCAAGATGACAACACTTATAACAGTCACAGATCGAATGGTGGGCTCCCTGACAAGGAGTTCAACTTCAAAGCATAGACAGAATTTCAACCAGTGTTTAAACAAGGTACTTTTGATAGCAGCGTTGAACAACTTGATATTGATTTTGACACTTTCAACAAGAAATTATATGCTTATAAAAATTCCCAATTGGAAATTAATTATCTAAGGGAGTGTATTAAAGTACAAAGAGTCCCTAAAGGTCTCCGTTGTTTTTCCCAGTAATGCCACCACAGGTTCTGTTTTGTATTCACAACTGGTGGAATTATTTAATCGCACAGGACTAGAGATGATAGAATTTATGGTACAAGATTATCAGAATAAATGTAACACTATTTTGAATGACCTGACTCTGCTTAATGATAATATTGTAAAGCACAAAAATTTTTTAAGACACAAAAAGAAGTATGATGAAGTTTTTAAGGAAGTTGATCAACATTGTCTTAAAGTGTTAGACAGGAAAGCCAAGAAACTAGATAGGGACTTGGCAGAATACAGGGAGGGTAAAGCTTACCATATATTTAACAAGCAGAAACAGGGTAACTTGAACGTAGAAGGTTTTGATAATGGTGCAGGTAAGCAGAATTTCCTCAGTACACCCAACACAGAACCACTCCGTAGGAGTGAACGGTTAGCACAAAAAGGAGATGTTAACCCTCCACAGGTTTTTCAATTACCCCAGGGCAGACCAATGGGGAGGAACAACAATACCCCTTACCAGCAGAATTGGGGGAGGGGTCACAACTAATAGAGGTTTCTGAGGATCTCATCCCTGACATAATGAACCCTGCAGGTCCTAGTAGTAACCACATAGTGGTCACACACAACAACTTTAGCATCTACAACTTCACTAGTGTTTTAATTACTTCAGATTTTTTTGAACTTTTTACTAAGGGCTTGCATTACATACCTTCAAGGCCTTCATATTTGCCAAAACTTCTTACTGAACTAAAACTTTTTATTAGAAACTTGAATCCCTCTTTGTATTTTAAAGGCCAAGAAGCTCCGTCTAATGATATTAGTAGACGTAGCACATTTAATCCCCCTATACACCCTGGCTTAAGAATGTTTGAAGAATTGTTGGAAAAGTCTTTTAGAATGAACCCAATGGGACACCACAATTAGTCTTCATCTAACTTTGACAACCATCTATATGGAATTGTTGAGCTATTGAGGAAGGAAAAAATCAGGGTTATGAAGCCTGACAAAGGGGGAGGGGTGGTCCTTATGAATTTTTTTGATTATGAAAACGCTATGCATAACATATTACAAGACACAGATACATACGAACAAGTTTCAAGGAATGAATTAAATGTTGCTTATGCCAGGATAAAATATACTTTGAATGATCACCTACTCCAAGGGGCAATTAATGAGAGCTTATTTAATTATCTAAATGTCCCTAACCCCAAAATTCCTATTTTGTTCGGAATACCCAAGGTTCACAAAGGTATTGAACCCCTCAAATTTAGGCCAATAGTGGCCGGAGCGGGAAGTACCACTGAACCCTTGGGTAGATTTGTCGAACACAGTTTGAAACAATTTGTTTCTACACTTCCCTGCATCTGTAGAGATTCCTGGGAATTTTTAGCTAGTATTCTATTAGGCATTTGTAACCCTGGCTTGCTCATGGTAACTATAGATGTCATAGAATTATTCCTCAGTATACCACATTCCACAGGTATGGATTGGTTTACTGAGGTTCTTGCCAAAGAATCTGGCTTAAGTAACAGCTTAGTTAACCTCTTGGCTGAATTTATGAACATCATCTTACACAATAATTTCATTTACTTCAGTGGCGAACTTTTTAGGCAGAACAAAGGAGTTGCCATGGGCTCTCCATGTGCATCATCATATGCAAACATCATTTTACATAAATGGGAACAATTGCACATCCACTCAACAAAATGGCAAGAATCTATCCTATTTTACAAACGCTATTTGGATGACATCTGCATTTTGTGGCTGGGCACAAAGGAAAGCTTCCTTGAATTTTTTGATTATATCAACTCTACAATGGAATTTTTATCGTTCACATACAATCTTAGTGAAGACTCCCTGCATTATTTGGATGTGTTATTAACCATAGATAGAGTGAGCCACCAGTTTCAAACACAGGTATTCAGGAAGAGCACTTTTTTTAATGCTTTTTTGCATTATGACAGCTCTCATCCTTTTTACATCAAAAAAGGAATAGTTAGAGGCCAACTGATATGAGCCTCTAGGATGTGCAGCTCACTTGAATTGTTTTTGAAAGAGACTAGGTTCTTGGCAACTATGTTTGAGGAGAGAGGCTACCCGTCCCATCTCATTAACTTTTTAATTTTGGAAATTAAAGGAAAAAGGGATCTAAATTACCCTCCACTCTTAAGTAAAGGGCTTCCCTTACCTACAAACATCAAATTGGGGCAGGTGGACTCACAAAAAAGTTTTAATTATACATACACTGGTGATGCACATTTCATTGAGGACACTATGCATTCTTTCTGGCCTATTTTAACATCTCAGGATGACATCAAACCATTAATACCAGAAAGACTACATTTTACCAGGAAGCGAGACATAAATTTAAAAGGAATGTTTGAACAGGCCCCTAATTTACGGCATTCTGGTGTAGGTAATTTGTCACACAGGAAAAATGGTTCATTTAAATGTGGGATGTGCAATCAGTGTAGTCACATGTTAAATGATGACCACATATTCATACCATCTAGAAACTGCACACTGAGAGCCCATGGACACTACACATGTAACTCGTTTGGGGTAGTGTACCTGGGTACCTGTTTGTCCTGTTACGGTTTTTACATAGGGAAAACTGTGAGAAAGCTCAAAAAGAGAATATATGAGCATTTTTACGAGATTGAAAAAGGAATAGAAAATAAAGCGTTTTTTAAGCACTCATTAACTTGCACTGACATGTCCATAAAATTTTTTGTCTTAGAGCGTCTCCAGCAGGACCCGAGAGGTGGGGATTGGGAGACCTTCCTGGAAAGTAGAGAGTTAGTATGGCAACTTAAACTAGATGCCACAAGGCATCCAGGCATGAATGATAGTATCAGTTTAAGGAGCATACTTAAAATGAGGAGGAACAAATTGTAATTTTAAAATAATCCTTGCTTAAATTTAACAATATATATTTAATATGTTTTGGTCCTGGGGCATTTATTTACACACATTTCCTCATAAGGTTTAGGTCTCAATCTATTATATTCAAATTAATTATTTTAAAGATGGATTTATGATGGTTGCATCTGTTTAGACAATTTGTATTACTTGTTCATACAAAGTAACATTTTTTTGGCGGCTTTACTTTTTATAAAAAAAG
>NC_056725.1:846402216-846434716 GCF_019279795.1 Protopterus annectens
CGTTCCATGTTCTGGTGACATCTCTGCCCACCAAAGAAACCCCTGTTGTAGGCAGGGAATGAGAGGAATCATTGTTTCCAGATTGACAATGTTGACTCCATAAACCTTTTAGATACCACTGTAGTTTCCTCATATGCAGTCTTGCATATGGAATTAGTAGAATGCAGGATGCCATGAACCGCATATGGAATTCGTAGAATGCAGGATGCCATGAACACCAAAGCCTGCAGATAACTGGGTTTTTGTTGCCATCTGTTTGAAATAAATAGTCAGTTGCCTTTGCTTGTCTGGCGTAAGGTAAGCCATCTGGGCAGTTGTATTCAAGTTTGCACCCAGGAAAATAATCTTTTGAGAGGGTACCAGTTGTGATTTCTTTTCATTTATTGTGTACCCTAGGCATGTTAGAAGCCTTTTTACAAACGCCAGATGTTGAAGAAGAATGCCCTTGTTTTCTGCTTGAATGAGACAGTCGTCCATGTAAGGATAGATTTGTATGCTTTTGTCTGCAAAATGCAATTACTGGTGCCAAGCACTTAGTAAAGACCTTGGGTGCAGTAGATAAGCCAAAGGGCAGTGCAGAGAATTGATAATGCATAAAACCAGCCTTGAAGCAGAGGCATCTTCTGCAGGATTCCCTTATTGGGATATGCAGGTATGCCTCAAGTCTAGAGTCACTAACCAAGCATTCTTGCCCAGCATGGGCAGAAGCTGTTGCAAAGTCAGCATTTCGAACTTTGGGATTTCCAAGAAAGTGTTCAAAATCGATAAATCCAGTATTGGGCACCAGGCATGGTCTTTCTGGGTACCAGAACAGTCTTGAATAAAACCCTTGCCCTTTTTCCTGTTCTGGTACTGGCTGAATAGCCCCCATAGCCATGAGGGACGTGACTTGTTTCTGTGCCTCTGCCCATTGATTTTGTGGCAGATCTGGCCAACCATTTGGAATTGGCAAGGTATGGAAATTAAATCTGTATCCCTGGGATACTAATGTTTAATACCCACTTGTCCTGGGTTACTAACTGCCAGCTTTGAGCATGAAATACTAATTTTCTCCCCAAGGGGGCTGCCAAAAAGATAAGTGCTTGGTGATGGCAGAGGGAAGTCACTGAGATTGTTTACTGTAAGGTTGTGCTTTGTTTCCTCCAGATAGAGGAACCCCACTGTTCTGACCTGTAAGAACCCTGTGATTGGTATCTAGAGCCTTTTGAGAGTCTGGATTTGCCCTGTGAGGTTCCGTTGGACACAGGAAAGGACCAATTTTTGTAGGCCAGTGTCTACTGAATCTGGGTGGCTGCACTTGTAATAAATCTTTTACAGTTTGCATAGATGTAGCTTTGTCTTCCATTTTCTTTAAAACCTCTTCTGCCTTATTACCAGAGTATCATGCTGTAAAGGTGCATCCAACAATTTAGCTTTAACATGATCAGGCAGATTTTGCTCCTTGAGCCAGGCATGCCTTCTAATCACAGATCCAGTAACTGCGGCCCTGCAAGAGGCCTCCAAGGAATCAAAACCACACTGCAAAGTATGCTTTCCAACCTGTTCTGCTGCATGCAATAATTCCTGTAATTCTTAATTTTCCACATATTCAGAAATCAACATCATGTTCTGTTTCAATAATCCCATAACATGCTGTTGATATTTAAGCATATGAAACTTTAAGCATATGAAACTGGCAGTTTAAGGCCCCAATTGCCAAGGTTGCAGATGTATAAACCTTCTTTCCCCATCTATCCAGCACCCTGGAATCTCTATCAGAGGGGGTAGGATTCTTAGCCTTTACACCTTTGGGACTCTGTGAGATAGTTTCTGGGTCAGCAGCAGAATTTTTGAATAAAAATTTGTGGGAGGCAGGAACCTTGTAATATCCGTCTGGCTTACTAGGAGCCAGAGGTAGGGAATCAGGAGCCATGCTTTATTCCACAAACACATCAGCAGCAATGTCTAATACAGGAGGTACTGCCAAAGGCCTATGCTGAGGAAGGAGGAAATCCCTAAGCCTCTTTTTTGATTCTGAGAAATCCTGACTCTCCCAATGAAAATGTTCCCTTAAAGTATGCAAGGTTTCTTCAAAAGAATAATCTTCAGGCGGAGATGCAGATGGGATGGATTCCTCTGCATCTGAATCCTCATAGGGTATAGAAAATTCCTGATCAGAAGAGGAATCAGAAGAAATAGAAACCTGACCTGAAGATTCATAATCAGTATCTTGCCTGGGTCTCTTATCAGGGGGTGGTTGGGAACCCCTGATCAAAGTAATTAAGTCTTCAGTCATTTTGATCATCTTTTTTTAGGCATAGAGGCCTGAGCACGTGGCTCATGCGTTGTTTTTTTAGCCTTAGAAGTCGCTTTTATCTTTGAAGTTGGTGTCAAGTTTTATATAGAAATGTTGAGGCCTGAAGACTCCCTCAGAAGCCGGTGCCTGCCAAGTGGCTCCAGACCCATACGAGGGAGAGACATCCACGGGTTCAATACTCAGAATCTCACGGCATGCCGGACTCCACATGGGTCTCGGTAGAGGCCTGAGACTCGAAAGTAGTGGGTATCAGGTGCTGCGAAAGCATATCACTGAGTACTGACGAACTGGCGACTGGCTTAGGAGAAGCTTTGACTTCTGTTTTGGACCTAGACGGTCTATGTCCTTTCAATTTTTTGTGAACTCCGGTAGTCTCCGACGACATTTCAGGGTAATTAAATCTGTTTCCAAAATATTTTGAAGCAAAGATATACAGACGCTTAATTGTGCGTTGGTTAAATCTAGCACATAACCAACAGCAAAGCACGTTATGATCTGGGCCTAGGCAAGGAATACAGTACAAATGAAAATCCTTATGAGGTAATTTGCTTCCCACAAGGAATGCAATTATTAACTTTTACTGACATCGGAAAGGAGCAAGAAAAAAAAGTTTCCCCAACGGGGTACTTAGCTTTAATTGAAGACTTCGGTACTGAAACTCGAATGTGAAAATTTCAGGAGTCGTCCCACCAGCACTTGCGAACTGCTTCTGCTTCGGGCACCGTGCGGCAAAAAGACTGAAGAAAAAGGCGTCAACTGCATGTTTTATACCCTTGACGACCGGACATCATGGAAGAGGAGACAGCAACTGATGCAGGATTCAAGACTTTGATATTCAGGCTGACTGAGGGCAACCTGCCAGCAGATTACCCAAATGTAATGACTGCAACAGTGAAACACGAAGAACATCAGTCTGGAGTAGAAACACTGTCCCCTTTGCTCTATTGGAACAGGTTGAATAGCCCTGATACCGAGAAGAGAAAGTACTTGCTTTTGAGCCTCTGCCCACTGGTTTGGAGGAAGGTCTGGCAACCTGCTTGGGGTTGGGCAGGGAGTGAAAGTAGAATCTGTATCCCTGGGATAATGTTTAGGACCTATCGGTCTTGGGTAATGGACATCCAGCTTTTTACATGCAGGGCAAGTTTTCCTCCTAGGGGTGCAAATACTTGGGCATGGCCAGGAAGGATAAGTCATTGTGAACTTTTTCCATAAGGGGGTGACTTACCCACTCCCTGTTTTTGAAGTGGGAGCACTCCATTGTTTAGATCTCTGCATATCCTGAGACTGTAGTCTTGGTGGTCTGTGGCCTCTGGATTTGGACTGAGAAGGCCTGGGAGGGGCTGGAAAGGACCAGTTTTTAGAAGGCCACTGCCTACTGAATCTGGGTGGCTGCACCTGTAAGAAATCTAACAGCTTGCTTAGATTTGGCTTCCTCCTTTTTAAGAACTTCTGCTTTTGTGCTAAACAAATGTTCCTGGTTTAATGGAGCGTCTAGTAATTTTGCTTTGACATGGTCTGGCAGGATTTGTTCCTTCAGCCAAGCATGCCTTCGCAGTACAGACCCAGTCACAGCAGCCCTGCAAGATGCTTCTAAGGCATCAAAACCACACTGCAAAGTAAGTTTACTAACTTGGTTTGCAGAATGCATTAACTCTTGTAAACCTTTATTTTCTGTACAATCTGAAAGCAACAATATTTTTTGTTTAATTAGTTCCATAATATGCTGCTGGTACTTCAACATGTGAAACTGGCAATTCAAAGCCCTGATGGTGAGAGTTGCAGAGGTATATACCTTCTTACTCCATCTGTCTAAAGCTTTAGAATCCTTGTCCGAAGGGGTAGGGTTTTTGGCTGTAGTAGCCTTAATGCCTTTAGGTCCCTGGGAAATGGTCTCTGGATCTGCAGTGGGATTCTTAAAGAGAAATTTGAGAGAGAGTCAGGTACTCTGTAGTACCAGTCAGGTTTTCTAGGAGCTGGTGGCAAAGTATCGGGAGTAAAACTTGATACCATGAATACATCATCTACAATATCCAAGACAGGGGACATAGCTAGAGGCCTGTGCAGAGGCAAGTCTAAAAATTCTGAGTCTCTTTTTGTACGGAGGGTAGTCCTGGCATTTCCAGAGCAAATGCTCTCTTAAGGTATGCAAGGTTTCATCAAAAGAAAGTCCTCTGGAGGGGAGGCACAGATTATAGAATCCTCTGCATCTGAATCCTCATAGGCAAGATGAGGGTATGTCCTGGTAATCAGAGGGATCAGAGTCATCGGACTCATGGTCTGTAGATTCAGAAGTAAAATCAATTCTTTGTCTTTGAGGGGGAAGGCTGGCTTCCCCTAATTAAAGTTATAAGGTCTTCAGCCATTCTAAGCATTTGTTTCTGTGGCATGGGAGCTTGAGCATGCATTTTGGTCTGTTTTCTAGGCGTAGTGCAAACTCTGGGCCTGAGAAACTAGGCAATTCTTTTCAAAAACGAAGTAGTCGGTTTAATACGATTGGAATGCTGAAATACACCCTCAGAAGCCAGTGCCTGTACAGAGGCTCCAGACCCATCCAAGATAGAGACATCCACAGGTTCCGTAGTTGAAGCATCTCGCGGCATACCGGACTCTGAATGGGTCTCAGCAGAGGCCTGCGAATCTGTAGAAGTGGGCATCAGGAGCTGAGAAAGCGCCTCACTGAGTACCGGCAGACTGGTGACTAGCTTAACAGAAGCATAGTCAGTTTTGGACCTATGCGGTCTGTCTTTATCCTTACATTTTTTTGGAAGATCGGTAGTCTGATGGCTTAAAGCTATTTCAGAATACGGAGAACAAGAGCGGAAGAATTTAGTGACAAAGATAGCCGAATGATGAATAGTTTGGGCGTTAAACAAGGCACAAAACCAACAAGGAACATTGTGGTCTGGGCCTAAACAGGTGGCACAGTAAGAATGAAAAGCTGAGGTATTTGCTTCCCACGGGCGAGACAATTGTTAACTTTTTCTGACATCGGTTAGAGCAAGAAAAAAGGATCCCCAACAGGGTACTTAGCGTTAGAAGACTTCAGGTTTGAAACTCAAAAAATGAAAATTTCAGGAAGTGGCTGACCGGCACTTGCAAACTGCTTTGGGCTCCCTCGCGGCAAGAAAAGCTGATGTAATGGGTCGGCTGCATGTTTTATAATGACCAGACGTCATGGAAGAAGTGACATCCGATGCAGAAATCCCAAGACTCTGGTATTTGGGCCGACTGAGGGCTACCTGCAGGCAGATAACCCAAGTGGGATGACTGCAACAGTGAAACACGAAGTACATCTGTGATTGTGGGTGGATACACAACCCTTTTCCACCACTACTTAGATAGTAAGGCTACACAACACATATAAAGTACAGTTTTGTACCTACCATAAATGTAGATGTTCGAAGATCCACATTGCTGCAGTCCTTACATATGGGTAGTCCGCTGTCCTCGGTCGGCCCGAATACCAAAGTATTAGGCTGACGTCGGTCATGGGCGCTCAGATCTGACAGAGCGTCAGGGTATAAAAGCGCATGACCGACGTCATATCCTCAGTCTTTTCTTGCCCCAGATGTCAGAAGGCCCTAAAAAGAAAGGCCACAGCCAAAAACAGAATACCTCCCAAAAACATGCCCAACAACAACCAACACCCAAACTATATAACCATACAAACTACAGTGGGGAAGGAGGGAGGGTAAATTGGACTGCAGCAATGTGGATCTTCGAACATCTACATTTATGGTAGGTACAAAACTGTACTATGTTCTTCATCTCACATTGCTGCAGTCCTTACATATGGGTAGAATCCCAAAGCAGAGGAAAGGGAGGATGGCCAAATCATAAAGCATTAGGGGCTGCTAAAATGCCCTGTAAAATAGCAGTGGCAAACCCAGCCCTAGACTTAGAATAGAGAGGAAGATGGTAATGTTTAGAAAAAGTATGTACTGAACTCCAAGTAGCTGCCTCCAAAATATCTTTTGTAGCTACCCCCCTTAGAAAGGCAGTAGAAGTGGCAGTAGCTCTAGTGGAATGAGGTCTGATTCCAGCCGGAATCTCCTTACCATGATGGGAATAACAGAAAGAAATACAAAAACCAATCCATTTAGAAATAGTCTGTTTCGAAACAGGTTTTCCTTGAGAACCCAAAGCAAAAGAAACAACTGCTGAGACTGCCTGAACCCCTTGGTTCTGCTCAAATAATAACGCAACTGCCTATGAATATCCAAAGTATGCAAAATCTTCTCCCCTTTGTTTTGGGGGTATGCATAAAAGGTAGGCAAATGAATAGTTTGATTCAAGGCCACACTAGACACCACTTTAGGCATAAAGGAAGGATTAGTACGCAAAGATACCCTATCCTTATGAAAAATTAGGAAAGGTTCCACTGCCATAAGGGCCTGTAATTCAGAAACCCTTCTTGCAGAGGTAATGGCCAACAAAAAAGCAGTCTTCCATGACAAATACTTCAACTCGGCAGTAGCTGCAGGCTCAAAAGGTTGTAGAGTAAGTTTTCCAACACAAAATTGAGATCCCAAGCAGGAGTAGGAGCTCTACGTGGGGTCTTATGTTCTTTGCCCTCTAAGAAATTGCTTAAACAAAGGATGAGAGAATAAAGGAGGGTCACAGTCATAGTGAGCAGAAATGGCTGCAGCATGAACCTTTATGGAGGAGAAGGACAAACCCTTGTCCAATAATTCAGTAAGATATTGCAGAGAAACACTTAAATCAGGCTTGGAAACATCAAAGTCCTTCCCTTTGCTCCAAATAAAAAATCTCCTCCATTTCTCAGCGTAAACTTTCCTTGTACTAGGCCTCCTGGCCTCCAAAATAACATTCAAAACTTGTTGTGGAAGCTGAGACCCTCCAGAGTCTAAAACAGAATATGCCAGGCTGTTAGATGCAGAGACTGAATCCTGACATTGAGAAAGTGATTGCCCTCCTGAGACAAAAGATGTGGAATCAAAGGTAGAGGCCATGGAGGCTCTCGTACTAAACTCCTCAGCAGTGGGTACCAGTGTTGTCGAGGCCAATCCGGCGCTATCAGAATCATGGATGGCTTGTCTTGTCTGGCCTTTAAGAGTACCTTGGGTAGAAGAGGCAGAGGTGGAAAGGCATATACATGAAGATTGTTCCAACTGAATGATAGAGCGTCCACCCTCCAAGCTGTGGGATGAAACATTTTTGTGCAAAACTTTGGCAACTGGTAATTTAGTGGAGAAGCGAACAGATCTATGTCTGGAGTTCCCCATAACACTGTCAACTTTTGAAATACATGAGGATCCAATTTCCACTCGTGAGGATCCACTATTTGTCTGCTCAACACATCTGCTAAGGAGTTCTGTGCTCCTGGTAGGAACCTTGCCTGAAGATTGAGGTGTAAACTGAGAGCAGTCTCCCACAAAATCATCGCTTGCCTGCAAAGAGGGTGCAGTGAGTTCCCCCTTGCTTGTTGATGTACCACATGACAGTAGTGTTGTCTGTTTGAATCAACACCTGCCCTGGGTGAAGTAAATCCTTGAAAGCCATCAATGCAAATTGAACTGCTAACATCTCCTTCAAGTTGATATGCAAATGTTGAAGTCTGACAGGCCACGTGTCTTGCACCCATTTTCCATTGAGGTGTGCTCCCCAAGCCTTGTCCGAGGCATCTGTCGTTAGAATCTGACTCGCCTCTGTTCGGGTCACAGAGAGTCCCTTGTTTAGGTGACATTCCTGGGCCCACCACAAAAATTCCTTCTGAATGCAAGGAATCATCTGAATGACAGTGTCTAGATCTTGGCAGTGTTGAGTCCATACATTTTTGAGATACCATTGAAGCTTCCTCATATGCAGTTTGGCATTGGGAAGCACCAGAATACAAGATGCCATGAACCCCAAGGCTTGAAGGACTGTCCTTGCAGTCAGCCTGGACTGTAGAGACATTTGACGGAAATAAAGAGAAAGGTTTCTTTGTTTGTCCGGGGTCAAAAAGGCCATCTGAGAAGCTGTATTCAGTCTCACACCCAGAAAGCACGTCCTGAGAGGGTACTAGACTGGACTTTGTTTCGTTCACAGAATACCCTAGGCATCTTAACATTACCATCACATACTGTAGATGATGAAGTTCGTCCTTGTCTTGTGCAATAATCAGGCAATCGTCCAAATAAGGATAAATCTGTATTCCTCTTAACCTGAAAAAGGCTATCACTGGAGCCAGAACCTTTGTGAACACACTGGGCGCAGTAGATAAGCCAAAGGGCAATGCAGAGAACTGATAATGTAAATTTCCAGCCCGAAAAAGCAGGTACCTCCTGCAACTGGGCCTGATAGGAACATGAAGATAAGCCTCTTTTAGATCCAGAGTTACCATCCAGTGATCTTTTCCCAGCAGGGGTAAAAGCTGTTGTAACGTCAGCATTTTGAACTTTGGAATGTCCAAATAAGTGTTGAGGATGGATAAGTCCAAAATCGGTCTCCACGTGTTCCCCTTTTTTGGTACTAGAAACAGGCGAGAATAAAATCCTAGACCCACCTCTGACAGAGGAACTGGCTGTATAGCTCCCATTTGAAGAAGTAAGGAAATCTGTTTGTGAGCCTCTATCCTTTGCCGAGGAGGAACGTCTGGCATGCCTTTGAAAGGAGGCAATGTATGGAAATAGAACTTGTAGCCTTGGTTTATAATGTCCAATACCCATTTGTCCTGGGTGATTAAAAGCCAGTTTTGCTTGAAAAGAGCTAGTTTTCCTCCCAAAGGAGCTGCCAGGCAAGAAGAATCTGGCAGCTGAAAATGCAGGTCATTGGGCCTGTTTTGAAAGGACTGGCCCCTACCCTCACCAGCAGATTGAGCAGGCGAACTCCATGTTCTGGGCCTGAAGGTACCTGAGCCCTGCCCCTACCGTCTAGATCTACCCCTAGACTGAGAATCAGAAGAAGTGTCCACCCCTTAGTAGGCCAATTTCTACTAAACTTTGGAGGTTGCACCTGCAAAAATCTTTAACAGTCTGCATGGACTTAGCCTTGTCTTCCATTTTCTTCAAAACAGACTCCACAGGGGGACCAAACAAAACTTCAGACTGTAAAGGGGCATCCAGAATTCTAGTTTTAACATGCTCGGATAAATTCTGATCCTTAAGCCAGGCATGCCTACGAAGAACTGAACCAGTGGCAGCCACCCTAGAAGAAGCCTGTAAAGCATCAAAACCACACTGCAAAGAATGCTTTCCCACCTGTTCGGATACATGCACCAAATCTTGCAATTCTTTACACTCTATGCCCTCTGCCAAAGCATCCACTTTAGATTTTAGCTGAGAAAGGAGGAAATTCTGATACTTCAACATATGAAACTGGCAATTTAAAGCCCTCATTGCTAAAGTAGAAGATGTGTACACCTTCTTACCCCATCTGTCCAAAGTTCTAGCTTCCTTATCTAGAGGAACCGGATTCTTAACAACAGAGGCTCTAACACCCTTAGGCCCCTGACTAACAGTTTCTGGATCCGCCCTAGGACTCTTATACAGATATTTATGAGCCTCAGGCACCCTATAATACCTGTCCGGTTTAACTGGTGCAGGGGGCAAAGAATCTGGATTAAGGGAAGCCTCCGAAAAAACATCCTGAACAACATCCAAAACAGGAGGTATAGCCAAGGGTCTATGCTGTGGTAAAAACAAGAACTCCCTAAGCCTCTTTCGTGAATCAGAGAAATCCTGTCCTTCCCACTTAAAATGCTCCCTCATGGAGTGTAGAGTTTCTGAAAATGAAAAATCCTCTGGAGGAGAAGCAGAAGGAGTGGAATCCTCTGCATCAGAATCAGAATAAGGGAGTAAATCCTGAATGTCTTCAGCAGAAGACTCTGAACCATCTGAGGCCTGGTCCAAACTTTCCAACTCCGGCTCCACCCTGGGCCTCTTATCAGGAGGGGGCATAGAACCTCTAATTAAAGTAATCAAATCTTCTGCCATTTTAAGCATGTGCTTTTTAGGCACAGACCCTGAAGCACCAGGACTGACACCAGAGGAAGGCAAAACAGACCTGCCCTTAGAAGGAGCCTTAGGAATAGAAGTAGAAGGCCTAACCACCTTAGGCATAGAAGGGAGAACAGAAACCTGAGAGGCCCCTTCAGCCTGACCTGACTCCTGTGATGCCACATCTTGTAAAATCAAAGATGTTCATCTCACATTGCTGCAGTCCTAACACTTGGGTAGTCCGCTGTCCCAGTCGGCCCGAATACCAAAGTATAAGGCTGACGTCGGTCAAGGCGCATTTGTCCGACATCAGGACGTCAGGGTACAAATGCGCATGACCGACGTCATATCCTCAGTCTTTTTTGCCGCATGGTCCGATGCAGAAGCAGTTTTGCGAGTGCAGGTTGGCGTTCTGAAATTTTCTGAAGTCGGAGTTTCAGACCGAATCAAAGTTGGCTAAGTACCCCGTTGGGGAATATTTTGTTTTTTTCTTGCCTCAGTATTTAACCGGATGTCAGAAAAAGTGAATAACTGTATTTCTTGTGGGAAACAGATACCTCATAGAGATTACCATACCTTGTGTATACCTTGCTTAGGGCCTGAGCACGACGTTGTTGGCCGTCGCTCTTGTGCTAGATTTAACAAACGCACTATTAAGAGAAGATTAGATTGTGCCAGGTTAGTTTTTGGGAAGCGTAATTACAACATGCCGTCGGATGCTCCGACGCCCGCTTCGTCTAAAAAGCGCAAGGACAAAGCAGCAAAGCCTAGGGTGGAAGAACCGTCTGTCCCGGACGTCGGTTCTTTAGAGGGCTCGGTGGAGCCGGTGATTCTACCAGAAGTTCCTTTGGATTCTCAGGGAGAGACTTTACTGTTACAAGATGTATCCTCTCAGGAGGTAGGCCAGGCTGAAGGGGCTTCTCAGGTAGCTGTTCTCCCCTCCCTTCCTAAGGTGGTTAGGCCCTCCCCTTCTGTTTCCAAGGCTTCTTCTAGAGGCAGGCCAGGGTTAACTTCAGTGGGGGTCTCCCCTAGTTCTTCAGGGTCTCTGCCTAAGAAACATATGCTTAAAATGGCAGAAGATTTGATTACTATGATTAGAGGTTCTATGCCCCCCCCCTGATAAGAGGCCTAGGGTGGAACCTGAGCTTGAAAGTTTTGAGCAGTGTTCAGAGGCTTCTGAGTCTTCGGCTGAAGACTTGCAGGAGTATCCTCCTTATTCCGATTCTGATGTAGATGACTCTACACCTTCGGCTTCTCCTCCTGAGGATTTTTCTTTTTCAGAGACTCTTCATTCCATGAGGGAGCATTTTAAATGGGAAGGTCAAGATTTCTCTGATTCCAGGAAAAGGCTTAGGGAATTTTTGTTTCTACCCCAGCATAGGCCTTTAGCTATACCTTCTGTTCTGGATGTGGTAGAGGATGTTTTTGCAGAGGCTTCCCTGAACCCTGATTCTTTGCCTCCTGCCCCAGTTAAACCGGATAGGTATTATAGGGTGCCTGAAGCTCATAAGTATCTTTTTAAGAGTCCTAGGGCAGACCCAGAAGCTGTTTCTCAGGGCCCTAAAGGTGTTAAGGCTTCTGTTGTTAAAAATCCTGTTCCTTCTGATAAAGAGGCAAGGGCTTTGGATAGATGGGGAAAGAAGGTGCATACTTCTTCCACTTTAGCCATGAGGGCTTTGAATTGCCAGTTTCACATGTTGAAATATCAAAATTATCTCCTTTCACAATTGAAGTCTAAGGTAGATGCTCTGGCGGAAGGTATTGAGTGTAAAGAGTTGCAGGATTTAGTTCATGTTTCTGAACAGGTGGGTAAGCATTCCTTGCAATGTGGTTTTGATGCTGTACAGGCCTCTTCGAGGGTGGCAGCCACTGGTTCTGTTCTTCGCAGGCACGCCTGGCTGAGGGATCAGAATTTAGCTGAACATGTAAAGACAAGGATTTTAGATGCTCCTTTACAATCTGATGTGTTATTTGGTGCGCCTGTGGAAGCAGTTTTAAAGAAAATGGAGGACAAGGCTAAGTCTATGCAGACTGTTAAAGATTTTTGCAGGTTCAGCCTCCAAAGTTTAGTAGAAATTGGCCTACTAAGGGGTGGACCTATCCTTCTTATGATTCTCAGTCTAGGGGTAGATCTAGACGTGGTAGGGGCAGAGCTCAAGGTTCTTTTAGGCCTAGAACAGGCAGTTCGCCTGCCCAGTCTTCTGGTGAGGGCAGGGGTCAGTCCTTTCGTAAGCAGACCCAATGACTTGCCTTTTCAGCTGCCAGAGCCTTCTCGTCTGGCAGCACCTTTGGGAGGAAGGCTGGCACTTTTCAAAGAAAATTGGAGTGTTATTACCCAAGACAGATGGGTATTGGATATCGTTCACCACGGTTACAGGTTTTATTTCCATACCTTGCCTCCTTTCAAAGGCATGCCAGACATTCCTCCTATACAAAGAAAAGAGGCTCACAAGCAAATTTCTCTGTTACTCCAGGTAGGAGCCATTCAGCCGGTTCCTGTGCCAGAAAGGGGCCTAGGATTTTATTCTCGCCTGTTCCTAGTACCAAAAAAGGGGAACACGTGGAGACCTATTTTGGATTTGTCTATCCTCAACACTTATCTGGACATTCCCAAGTTCAAAATGTTGACGTTACAACAGCTTTTACCTCTGCTGGGCAAGGATCACTGGATGGTAACTTTAGATCTCAAGGAGGCTTACCTTCATGTGCCTATCAGACTCAGTTGCAGGAAGTATCTGCGTTTCCGAGCTGGAAATTCCCATTATCAGTTCTCTGCATTGCCCTTTGGCTTATCTACTGCCCAGAGTGTTCACAAAGTTCTGGCTCCAGTTGTGGCTTTCTTCAGGCTAAAAGGAATACAAATCTATCCTTACTTGGGACGACTGTCGGATTCTGGCTCAAGAAAAGGACGAGCTTCTTCAGCATCTGGAATATGTGATAGCAGTGCTAAGATGCCTGGGGTATTCTGTGAACGAAATAAAGTCCAGTCTAGTACCCTCTCAAGACATGTGCTTTCTGGGTGTGAGACTGAATACAGCAGCCCAGATGGCCTTTTAACCCCGGACAAACAAAAGAATCTTTCCCTTTACTTTCATCAACTATCTCTTCAGTCCGGGCTGACTGCAAGGACAGTCCTTCAAGCCTTAGGGTTCATGGCATCTTGTATTCTGGTGCTTCCCAATGCCAAACTGCATATGAGGAAGCTGCAATTGTATCTAAAAAATGTATGGACACAGCACTGCCAGGATTTGGACACTGTCATTCCAATAATACCTTGCATTCAAAAGGAATTTTTGTGGTGGGCTCAGGAATGTCACCTAAACAAGGGACTCTCTGTGACCCGGCCAGAGGCGAGTCAGATTCTAACGACAGATGCCTCAGACACAGCTTGGGGAGCTCATCTGAATGGAAAGTGGATACAAGACAAGTGGCCTGCCAGACTACAGCATCTACATATCAACATGAAGGAGATGTTAGCAGTCCAGTTTGCATTAATGGCTTTCAAGGAGTTACTTCTTCCAGGGCAGGTGTTGATTCTAACAGACAACACAACTGTCATGTGGTACATCAACAAGCAAGGGGAACACATTCTTATCCTCTATGCAGGCAAGCAATGATTTTGTGGGAGACTGCGCTCAGCTTGCAGCTAAATCTTCAGGCAAGGTTTCTGCCAGGAGCACAGAACTCCTTAGCAGATGTGTTAAGCAGGCAAATCATGGATCCCCACGAGTGGAAACTGGATCTTCATGTATTTCGAAAATTGACAGTGTCATGGGGAACTCCAGACATAGATCTGTTCGCTTCTCCACTAAACCACCAGCTGCCAAAGTTTTGCACGAAAAGGTTTCATCACACAGCTTGGAAAGTGGATGCTCTTTCGTTCAGTTGGGAAAATCTTCATGTGTATGCCTTTCCACCTCTGCCTCTCCTCCCAAAGGTACTCCTAAAGGTCAGACAAGACAAGCCAAGGATGATTTTGATAGCTCCAGATTGGCCTCGGCAAAACTGGTACCCATTACTGAGGAATCTGGTAAGGAAGCCTCCATGGCCTTTACCTTTAATTCCACACTTTTTGTCTCAGAGGGACGGTCATCTACTCAATGTCAAGCTTCGCTCTCTTCATCTAACAGCCTGGCATATTCTGTTTTGAACCACAGCAGGTCTCAACTTCCTCAACAAGTTTTAAATGTGATTATGGAAGCCAGAAGACCTAGTACACGTAAGGTGTATGCAGAGAAATGGAAGAGATTTTTATTTTGGAGTGCAGCAAAGGATTTGGATGTTTCTGAGCCTAATTTGAGTATGGCTCTTCAATATCTTACTGAGTTATTGGACAAAGGTTTGTCTTTCTCTTCCATTAAGATTCATGCTGCAGCAATTTCAGCTCACTATGATTGTGACCCACCATTGTTTTCTCATCCTTTGTTCAAGCAATTTCTTAGAGGGGCAAAGAATATAAGACCCCCATGAGCTCCTACTCCTGCTTGGGACCTCAATTTTGTGTTGGAGAAACTTACTCTACAACCTTTTGAGCCTCGCTACTGCTGACTTGAAATACTTGTCATGGAAGACTGCTTTTTGTTGGCCATTACTTCTGCAAGAAGGGTTTCTGAATTGCAGGCCCTTATGGCGGTTGAGCCCTTTTTGATTTTTCATAAGGATAGGGTATCATTACGTACTAATCCTTCATTTATGCCTAAGGTGGTTTCTAGTGTGGCTTTAAACCAAACTATTCATTTGCCTACTTTTTATGCAGATCCCCAAAATAGGGGAAAAGATTTTGCACACTTTAGATGTACACAGGCAGTTGCGTTATTATTTAAGCAGGACTAGGGATTTTAGGCAGTCTCAGCAGTTGTTTGTTTCTTTTGCTTTGAGTTCTCAGGGCAAGCCTGTGTCAAAACAAACTATATCTAAGTGGATTGGGTTTTGCATTGCATTCTGTTATTCCCATCATGGCAAGGAGATTCCAGCTGGGATTAGGCCTCATTCCACTAGGGCTACTGCCACTTCAACAGCATTTCTAAGGGGGGTGGCAACTAAGGATATTTTGGAGGCAGCTACTTGGAGTTCAGTGCATACTTTCTCCAAGCATTACCACCTTCCACTCTATTCTAAATCCAGGGCTGGTTTTGCCACTGCTGTGTTGCAGGGCATTTTGGCAGCTCCTGCTTCATTGTAGTATAGCCATCCTCCCTTACCTCTGCTTTGGGATTCTACCCAAGTGTTAGGACTGCAGCAATGTGAGATGAAGAACATAGTACAGTTTTGTACCTACCATAAATATAGATGTTCGAAGATCCACATTGCTGCAGTCCAATTTACCCTCCCTCCTTCCCCTCTGTGTTTAGGGGTGGTTGTGTGGGTGGGGTTCTATTTTTGTAAATTTGTATATATTGTACATATATTGGGTACAGGAGTGTTTGGTGTTTTTTGGTTTTGGCCTTATCTTTTTAGGGTCTTCTGACATCTGGGGCAAGAAAAGACTGAGGATATGACGTCGGTCATGCGCATTTGTACCCTGACATCCTGATGTCAGACAAATGCGCCTTGACCGACGTCAGCCTTATACTTTGGTATTCGGGCCGACTGGGACAGCGGACTACCCAAGTGTTAGGACTGCAGCAATGATGATCTTCGAACATCTACATTTATGGTAGGTACAAAACTGTACTTTTCACCCTGAGACTCAACAGAAACTTCAGCCGGATCCACCTGTTCCACTGTAGCTTCTAAAGGACCGGCGTCCGAAACGGACAAATCATCTTGCCTAGGCTTCAAAGATTTGTCTTTGCGCTTCTTCGTGGAAGCGGGCGTCGGAGGATCCGACGGCATATTATAATTACACCTCTTCCCAAAGACTAACCTAGCGCGATCTAACCTTCGTTTAATGGTGCGCTTATTAAAGCTAGCACAAAACCTACACCCGACTACGTCGTGCTCCGGTCCCAAACAAGGAATACAAAGGGAATGATAATCTCTATGCGGTATCTGTTTCCCACAAGAAATACAATTATTCACTTTTTCTGACATCCGGAAAGAACTGAGGCAAGAAAAAACAAAAATATTCCCCAACGGGGTACTTAGCCCAACTTGGTATCGGTCTGAAACTCCGAATACGAAAAAGTTCAGAACGCCGAACGGCACTTGCAACGCTGCTTCTGCATCGGACCATGCGGCAAAAAAGACTAAGGATATGACGTCGGTCATGCGCTTTTATACCCTGACGCTCTGATGTCAGATCTGAGCGCCCATGACCGACGTCAGCCTAATACTTTGGTATTCGGGCCGACCGAGGACAGCGGACTACCCATATGCAAGGACTGCAGCAATGCGAGATGAAGAACATCAAGGGTGATATACATGGCAGACAATTTTTGAAACTTAAGCCAAAACAAAATGATCTGGTAAACTAAGAACAGTTTGGAGTCTGCCTTTTTAACATAAAAACGACTTGGGGCCACACTACTCTCAATCTTCTGGAAAGAGAATGGAATGCCCCTTTATAAATGGCTAGTGAGGAGAACGAAAAAGGAAAGGGAGCAATATAGAAAAGGTTTTCTTCATCAGGTTACTGAGCTGAACAGACTTATGTACACAGAAATACTAACAGAAAAAAAGGCTTACATGGATGAAGGTACGGTCAGGTGTCTGATGAAATAAACATATCACAGGCAGGGAGAGTTTAAACACAACCAGATAAAAAAACGAGCAGATGACAAACAAGGCAAATGCAAGATGTGCTGAACGAAAGCTAGAAAATGAATTAACAGGCTAGTTAAGTAACAAACACTTGCACCTGGGAGTAAAAAGGTAAAATCTTAAATAGGATTCAAGAAGCAGATATGGGTTAGAGACAGGCAAGAGAGCAAATAAAGACTCTGCAATTTTTTATACTTTTTTTAAAACTACTGCAGAAAGTCACACAGCAATGAAAACCTTGATGCTTTGATAAAGGATTAAATGTAAGACATGGTGAGCCCATGCAAAAAAAAAAAAAAAAAAAAATACGAACATTTAAGCATTTGGTTGAGAAACTTGTCAGAACCTCCACTGACACAAGGTACCAGAAGACTGCATAAGGGAACAGTCAAGAATTACACAAAGGTTGATTACTTTGACTTTTATGGCATGGAAGTTCCTAGAAAGGATCCAAAGGTTAAGGGTCACAAGTGTTTAGTCGTTAAAATCTTCAGAATGAATGCTAGCAAAAGTTTAAAGCAAACAAGTCAGTCAGGTCAGAATAATCTGATACAATTCTAGGACTGTGCGACTGCTGTGGAGAATAAACCAATCTACTGGACATGGGATTTTGACTCGTCACATAACAGACGCAAAGAGGATAGAAAGGGTCACTAAAGGGATTCCACTGAAGATTACAGACATAGAAACCCTTCTGGTCATAAGCAATCAACAGTGGAGTGAAAACGTAGGCGGCCAAGGCACAATGAACTTTAGTACATATTAAAAAAGGTCTGAGTGACATTATGCATTCATATAGCAAACAGGCTCAACTGCAGATTATGAACTACTGCGTGTGGTTCTAGATGCCATAAAACATGGATATTACGCTAGTGCAGAACGTGCAGGGAAGGATAACCAGTATAATTAAGAGGACAAAAAACAAAGCATGAGGACAGGTTGGCAAGTTTGTGGTTATAGTCACTTCAGTATAGGAAGGAAGAGCGGTTAGCATATGGGCATGTACGGCAGAAGGAAATGGGCATGTCAAGGCCTAGTCCCTCTACACGATGGAGTAAGCTCTGACTGCAACCCAGATAACTTGTCACTAGCTAGTCACCTGGGAGCTAAAAGCACCAACGAGGAAAGTAAGCAGCTGACACTAGCTTGTCCATCTTTTGGATGGAAGGGAGGTCTGGCTGCATGCAAAGCTAGTACCTGAAGTGCCAAGCAAGTAGTGTAAGAGACAGATGCAATCTTAACCCTGCCAAACCAAGTTTCAGGTTGCCATCATATACATGTATGACAGTGTGCATGCATTTAGGCAAGGTATTGCAAGCTCTTACACTGAAAGCATGCATACGTGCGTATGCTCACTCACACACCTTGCACAAAGAGTAGGACTGCTGCAAATCCTGCTGAGGCACATGGACACACTTGCATCCTACGAGACCAAACTCTCAAGAAAAAGTCGTCTTACCATAACGCTCCATCTGAGTTGTTGATCTTCTGGTCATCACTGATGGGTTTGGTTCCGAGCCCTCGGAACTGAGTCTACCTTATACCAAGCTTGCATGCACCAAAAACTCAAGCTAAGCTGCTACTCACAATGCCCTTTACTCAATTAACTCAGATTGAGTTTGCATGCAACATATAGAAGAAACAAGTCTGTAGTCATCTCTGCGCAGAAACGCTAAGACGCCACAAAGACCCAGAAGATCCGCCAGGAACCTTTGGCTAGGGTCGGTGGGAGGGTGTGTTGACTGGAAGATAAACAACTCAGATGGAATGTTATGTTAAGACATCACTTCTTTACCTGAAGTTGTTTACCTTCTTCCTATTCATCACTGATGGGACAGAGTCACCAGCTACTTGGAGAACCTGGGTGGCCCTTATGGAAGAACATTCCCGAGAACCACTGAACAAAAGGCCACTCTTCCCCTGGAGATCAGATCCAATTTGTAATGACTAATAAAGGTGTGGGGCTTAGCCCAAATGGCAGCTGCACAAATGTCATCCATGGAGGCCCTAGAATGGAAGGAAACAGATGCTGCAACAGCCCTAGTTGAGTGAGCCTCGATTTGGCCAGGCTTAGATCCCTCCCGTAAGTGAATATGTGAAGGCAATGTAATCCCTGAGCCATTTAGATAAAGTAACTTTTGATACTGTGCCTCCCATTCTAGGACCTGCAAAGGAGATGAAAAGCTGATCCGACTTGCGAAAGGATTTAGTTCTGTCCAGACAGAAACTTAATAGTCCAAGAACATCCAAGGAATATAGGCAGTATTCTCCCTTGTTTGAGTAATTTGGGAAGAACACGGAGCTCAATGGACTGGTTAATCGAAAAGTCAAAAACCACTTTGAGGAGAAACGATGGGTTAGTATGGAGTGATACTCTGTCCTTATGAAAGATCAGATAAGGGCTCTTGATACATAATGCTTGTAATTCAGAAATTCATCTGGCTGAGGTTACCACCACCAGAAATAAGGATTTCCATGACAGGAATTTTAGATCACATGTCACAGCTGGCTCAAAAGGGGCCAGAGAAAGACTGCAGAACCCAGGACAGATTCCATGCCTCCACCGGCTGCCTGTTAGGAGGCCTGCTGTGGAAAATACCCTAGAGGAAAGTCTTGCAAAGGCAAGAGGAAATAAGCGGGACTCCATCTGACCAGTTATGGAAATTGGAAACAGCTGCTAGATGGACTCTAATGGTGGAAGCCGAGACCCCATTGTCGAACAGTCCAGCCAGGTAATGAATAGTGGCTACGGGGGCCGAGAATGGGTCTAGCTTCTGATTATGTGACCAAATAGAGAAGCTTTTTCATTTGTCCCTGTAAAGTTTCCTGGTGGATGGTTTATGAGAGGCCAAGGTATCACGTATGGGTGAAGAGAGGGTTTCCTGCCTGGCAACTAATGGAAGTGGAGAAACCAAGCTGTCAGCTTGAGAGTGGACAGATTCAGGGGAGTCGGCCCTTGTGGGTGAGATATGAGGTCCTGACGAGCGTCTAGGAACCAAGGAAATTGTAACAGATGAGGTACAAGGAAGGGAAACCATATTTCAGGAGTCCAGAAAGGGGCAATGAGGATCACTTTGCTTCTCAACCAAATAGCTTTCCTTAGAACAAGGGGGATCAGAGGAATCTGAGGATAAGCATAAAGGAGACCCGTGGGCCAATCGTGAATCAAAGTGTCTCACGGTGACTCCCGAGAAGAGGGAAGAGGGCAAAGTAGCTGCTGCATTTTGTGTTTGAGGGAAAGGCGAAAAGGTCGCAGCATGGCTGGCCCCAATGGCTAAAAATTTCCGCCGCCACAAAGAGACCACTCATGAGGATGGAGAATGCATCTGCTCAGCCTGTCTGCAATCACGCTGGAGCTCCCCAGGATATGCGTTGCGATCAGAAAGCAGTTGGAAGCTATCGCCCACTGCCAGATTCTCATGGCTTCGTGACATAGGGGGTAGGATTTGGTTCCTCCCTGTTTTTAAGTACCAGACCACAGACATGTTGTCCGACTGGACAGCAATCATTACGGACGGAAGAAGCTGATTAAAAGCTTGCAACGCCAATAGCACCGCTCTTCATTCCAGGACTGATATGCAAGTTGACCTCTACAGACCACATGCCTTGGACTGACTTTCCTTGGAAGTGGCCCCCCAACCCATCAGGGAAGAATCCGTGGTCACCTCGGCACTGGGCTGGGGAGCCTGGAAGGTGTGACAAAGATTTTCGTCTGTACTCATCCACCAGAAGAGATCTTGTTTGCAAGTGTTGGCAATGTGAATCTGTGAGCTCAGGGGGTGAAGATTTGGGTATCCACTGGGCCTGAAGGAGCCATTGTAGTAATCTCATGTGTAGTCTTGGCTAAGGGAATTGGGATGGCTGCAGCCATAGACCCCAAGGCTTGGAGAACTTCCCTTGCTGACACCTTTCTTCAACAGAGTATCACTTAAATGTGTGCCACTAATCTCTGAAGCTTGTGAAGTGGAAGTGAAAGCAGGCTTGACTAGGTGTTGAATATTGTCCCCTATGAATTCCAATTGTGAGAGTTGAAGGTTGGATTTCTCCCAATGTATGGCGATACCCAGTGACACTGCTAGAACCAGGGTGTAGCAGAGGGCCCTGACCAGTAGATGCTTGGTGGGGGTGGAAAGGAGCCAATCGTCTAGGTACAGAAACACCTGGAATCCCTGAAGTCTCAGATGAGCAGTTACCACTGCAAGGCATTTCGTGAACACTGTGGGGGCTGTCGAGAGACCAAAAGGCAGGGCTCTGAATTGGTAATGATTGGCTCTCAACCAGAAGTGAAGGAGGCTCCTGGAGTGCTTGTCCATCTTGATATGGTAATACGCATCCCGGAGATCTAATGAGCACATCCACACACCTCCCACAGAAAAGGAAGGATAGTTTGAATCGTGCCCATGCGGAATTTGGTCTGAACTACTGATTTGTTTAGTTGGCCGAGATCCAGAATGGGCCTACAGTGCCCTGTTTTCTTTGGCACCAAAAAGAATCTTGAGTAGAACCCTGATCCGCACTGATCTAGGGGGGACTTGTTGGATGGCTCATTTTTGACATAGCTTTGATACTGCCTCCTCCCTTTGACCGGGTGGAACATCGGGAAGGGATTTCAGAGGTCTTGGATAAGATATTAGGGAAATATGGTAGCCTCTGGTAATGACTCTCTGCACCCACTGATAGAGAGCCAGGCAGCTTGGTGCAAACTATTACAGAGAAAAACAGGCCCCAACTGTTTCCAGAGGAAAGCACTCGGGCAGTGCTTCAGGAGTGTTGATACAGTCTACCTGAGAAGGAATCTCTGGAGCCCTGGTTCTAGGGACTCCCTCTGTCCCAAAAGGGGAGTCTTCCATTACTGGAACCCCCTCTGGAGGAGTCCTCACCACATGCGTCACGGAAAGGACCTTGAGACTTCTTGTGCCACATCTTCCCGCTCCTCTGATTCCTGGAGAAGGAACGCTGAGGTTTGGAAAAGCGTAGGCCAATGGCAGACAAGATCTTCCAGTCTTGCTTGCACCTGACTAATGTATCCTTGACCTTGGCACCGAACAGAGCTGATGGTTCGATAGGGGCATTTAAAAAGGAAGACTTGGGAGTCCAAGAGGTCACAAATGAGCGTCCAGGTGCGATTTCTCATGACTACGCCTGCACCACTAGCCTCTCCTTCGGCTGCGTGTGACAGCAACCTCATGGATGATTTGGATATGGACTCCTGGTGGCAAGTTGGGAAGCAACTTTATCTCGTGCTCCATCCAATACTTGGCCTGTGAGGGTTCCGCAGAGTTCAGAGAAGATCTCTAGAGCCTAGTAAAATGTGCCAAAAAGTTCAGAGACCTAACTGCAAAGGTCACAGAGGCAAAAACTCACTTCCCTAATCTGTCCACTGCCCAGGACTGTTGGGCAGGTTAACAGTAGGACTTTTCCGCAAGGTCCTTTTTCGTGGCTGCCGCCACCACCATAGCATCTACTGGCAAAGCTCTAGACCAATGGGGTTAACCACTGGAGGAGAGAGTGTACCTTGCCTGATCTCCTGGGGATGGACTCAATGAAGATTGGGCTCTTCCATGCCTGCTGCACGATGAGCTTAACCAACTCATCGGCGAGGGGGGTCACCCAAGAAGTAGAGGGCAGACAGCAAAAGGCCTGCAGGAATACAGATTCCTCTGAGGAAGTACTGGAGGGCTTCCAGCCACCCCTCTGTTTCCAGATTTCCATGATATCTCCGAAGGAGACAGTCGGGCTGACCGTGGGGATCCTTCCCCATCATCATAGCCCGTATCTTCCGTGAGGGACTCCTCTGGGGAGTCCATGTGTTTCCTCTTACACAGTCGTTTCAGATGGGGTTCTTCGGTGGAAGCATCCGAAGACTCAGAAAGGGAAATACCCTGGACAGGGGTTTCCTGGGCCTTGTGCTCTCAGATCCAGGGGGGGGGATGGCCTTTGACAGCTGCAGCTCATTAGGAATTGGGGAGATAACAGACGTAGGAGGATTGCTAGAAGCAAGCACACTCTCCATCACCCAGAAAGTGGGCCCGCCCGAAGAGAAATGGGAGCCCGGAACCGGGGTCACACCCCGCTCCACACAGTCCACCTCAGATGACGGAGCCTCAAGCAAACTCGGAGCAGTAGTCACCCTTGGATCCGAAGTCGGGACCAACAACACAGTCTGAACCGATACCAGAACCAGAGGTTCCACCCCCCTATGCAAGAGATTGAGGGAGGGTGGGTTCCAAAGGAACCAACACCCAATGGGGCCTCAGGCACGGTCGGCACCAAGAAAAGGGGGTCCCCTAGAAAGTGAGCCTTGGAACAGAGGGATCCAAGGGAGGAGAGTATGTAGGAGTCACTGGAGTAATAGACCCAAAGCCAGGAGTGGGATAGGGTCTAGGCTAATCTGAAGTTCCCCTGGTGGTCAGCAGCTGGTCAAAAAGGCGCACCACATACAATTCTGAAAGGCTCCTGGTGGATCTTACCAATCCCCCTGAAAAGGAAACAGGCCGGTCCAAAAAGGGGCTGCAGGCTTGTCTGGCAAATGGGTCCACAGATGAGTATCAGGGGTCCACAGATGAGTATCAGGTTTGCAGTGCATCACAGAATGGCACAGATTCCAATTTAGGAACCGGCAACAATGGTATGGTTGGAGCAGAGAACAGGCTCGGAGCCAAAGTCACAACAGGGGTGGATGTCAAACTGTTCCGAAGAGGTTGTCAGAACAAAACATTGTAGTGCAGGTGGGCGACGTTGGTGCCGAGACAGACAAACTGATCGGAACAGAGGTAGTAGATGGCACCGTAGTCAGTGCCAGGGAAGGCGCAGATGAGTAAAAAAGAAACACAGCACCAAAACTAAAAAGCAAAGGGAAGACCACTGGCTCAGCCTTCAACAATACAACACCAAAAATTTTTTTAGGAGCAGAAGTCGCTAAAATACTCATTCACAGGACCCTTGTCAGCAAAAGCACATTTAATCCCCCTACACACCCTGGCTTAAGAATGTTTGAAGAATTGTTGGAAAAGTCTTTTAGAATGAACCCAATTGGACATTATAATTATTCTTCGTCCAACTTTGATAACCATCTATATGGAATCGTTGAGCTATTGAGGAAAGAAAAAAATCAGGGTTATGAAGCCTGACAAAGGGGGAGGGGTGGTCCTTATGAATTTTTTTGATTATGAAAATGCTATGCATAACATATTACAAGATATAGACACATACGAACAGGTTTCAAGGAATGAATTAAATGTTGCTTATGCTAGGATAAAATACACTTTGAATGACCACCTACTCCAAGGGGCAGTTAATGAGAGCTTAATTTTTTAAATGTCCCTAACCCTAAAATTCCTATTTTGTTCGGAATACCCAAGGTTCACAAAGGTATTGAACCCCTCAAATTTAGGCCAACAGTGGCCGGAGGGGGAAGCATCACTGAACCTTTGGGCAGATTTGTCTAACACAATTTGAAACTATTTGTTTCTACACTTCCCTACATTTGTAGAGACTCCTGGGAATTTTTAGCTAGTATTCCATTAGGCATTTGTAACCCTGGTTTGCTCATGGTAACTATAGATGTTATAGAATTATTCCCCAGTATACCACATTCCACAGGTATGGATTGGTTTACTGAGGTTCTTGCCAAAGAATCTGGCTTAAGTAACAGCTTAGTTAACCTCTTGGCTGAATTTATGAACATCATTTTACACAACAATTTCATTTACTTCAGTGGTGAACTTTTTAGGCAGAATAAAGGAGTAGCCATGGGCTCTCCGTGTGCATCATATGCAAACATCATTTTACATAAATGGGAACAATTATATATCCGTTCAACAAAATGGCAAGAATCTATCCTATTTTACAAACGCTATTTGGATGACATCTGCATTTTGTGGCAGGGCACAAAGGAAAGCTTCCTTGAATTTTTTGATTATATCAGCTCTACAACAGAATTTTTATCATTCACATACGATCTTAGTGAAGACACCCTGCATTATTTGGATGTGTTATTAACCATAGACAGAGTGAGCAATCAGTTTCAATCACAAGTATTCAGGAAGAGCTCTTTTTCTAATGCGTTTTTGCATTATGATAGCTCTCATCCTTTTTACATCAAAAAAGGAATAGTTAGAGACCAACTGATACGAGCCTCTAGGATGTGTAGCTCACTTGATTTGTTTTTGAAAGGGACTAGGTTCTTGGCAACTATGTTTGAGTTGAGAGGCTACCCGTCCCATCTTATCAACTTTTTAATTTTAGAAATTAAAGAAAAAAGGGATTCAACATACCCTCCACTCTTGAGTAAAGGGCTTCCATTACCTACAAACATCAAATTGGGGCAGGTTGACTCACAAAAGAGTTTCACTTATATATACACTGGTGATGCACATTTCATTGAGGACACTATGCGTTCTTTCTGGCCTATTTTAACATCTCAGGATGACAATCAAACCATTTATACCAGAAAGACTACATTTTACCAGGAAACGAGACATAAATTTAAAAGGAATGTTTGAACAAGCCCCTAATTTATGGTATTCTGGTGTAAGTAATTTGTCTCACAGGAAAAATGGTTCATTTAAATGTGGGATGTGCAATCAGTGTAGATACATGTTAAATGATGATCACATATTCATACCATCTAGAAATTGCACACAGAGCTCATGGACACTACACATGTAACTCGTTTGGGGTAGTGTACTTGGGTACCTGTCTGTCCTGTTATGGTTTTTACATAGGGAAAACTGTGAGAAAGCTCAAAGAGAATATATGAGCATTTTTACGAGATTGAAAAAGGAATAGAAAACAACGCGTTTAAGCACTCATTAACTTGCACTGATATGTCCATAAAATTTTTTGTTTTAGAGCGCGTCCAGCAGGACCCGAGAGGTGGGGATTGGGAGACCTTCCTGGAAAGTAGAGAGTTAGTATGGCAACTTAAACTAGATGCCACAAGGCATCCAGGTATGAATGATAGTATTAGTTTAAGGAGCATACTTAAAATGAGGAGGAACAAATTGTAATTTTAAAAATTCTCTGTTTACATTTAATATTATATATTTAAAGTGTTTTGGTCCTGGTGCATTTATTCTTACAAAGTTTAGGTCTCAATTCATTACATTTAAATTAATTCTTTTGAAGATGGATTCATGACGGTTGTATCCGTTTAGATAATTTGTATTATTTGTTTACACAAAGTAGCATGCTTTTGGCAGCATTCTTTTATAAAGATGAACATTATTTAGTATGTTGCTATAAAAATTTTTTTGTTATCTTTGTAAAGTGCACTCACTAGGAGTATAATTTTACTTTAAAATATACATAGACTTTTTAAATATGTGGTTTTATGAATGTCAAATTACTATTGGTTTTAAAAGTACCATAGCACTTTAAACATGATTTATTTGAAGGTAACAACTGTTTTCAATTGATTAATTCTTTATGACTTATTGAGTTTGGCCTATTAAGAGTGTTATATATACTGAAAGGCCACACAGTTAATTTACCTTGAAAAAGCCTGAGATTCTCAGGCGAAAGCGCTTGGATTTACTTTCTTTGTGAATAAAGAAGTTTTGTTCCAATCTTAAACGTTTACGTGCTGGTTTATCTGCTTTTGCTGACAAGGGTCTTGTGAAGGAGTATTTTTAGCGACTTCTACTCCTAAAATAATTTTTGGTGTTGTATTGTTGGTGAAGGCTGAGCCAGTGGTCTTCCCTTTGCTTTTAAGTTAAGGCACAGACGAGGCGACCTCTAAGCTTCACTGGAGCCGAACTCGGAACAGATGTAGTCAGAACTGAGGAGGAAGTACGGTGCTCGGAGGATGATATTTGGGTCTTGTGCTCATGGCTTTTAGCTCAGTCACCGGCCGGTGAAGAGTGGTCTGAGCGAGAACATTTCTTGTCCACAGAAGGATGGGGGTGAGACCTCTGTTGCAGACAGCCTCCGAAAAAGGCGATGTAAGCAGGCTCTTCAAAAACAATTTATTCCGACGTCCATTCAGCATCCGCTGACTGATGCTCGCACAAATATCATACGGGGGTTTCACGACAAATGCGGAACCCCCAAACAGAACACACACTCTTCATGAAGGTCGCTATTCGGAAGTTTACCACTGCAAGAACAGCAGTGTTTAAACCTCGTAGTTCCCTCCTCAGACATAACAGTACACACTCGCACAAAAGGAAAAGCGAGAGGAAAGTGGAGAAAATTAAGAAGTAAAGAGAGAGGAAATACCAACAATGGTAATAAGATACCACAAGGGTAGAAAGTTCAAAAATACAAACAATGGTATGAAAGGGATAGCTGTGGGTAGAGCTGAGAATAGAGAGAGATCAAAGAACAAACTATAAACGAGAAAAACTTTTACAAAAACCTGTAAATGTACAAGATAAATCACTTAGCTGGAGAGCTCGGTGAAACTCTGCTATATGGCTGTGAGGCAAACGAGATCTGAGGTAACCGAGTAAAGGACATTGTGGGTAGCAACTTAGCTCGAGAGTTTTTGGTGCATGCAATTTTGGTACAAGGCTGACTCTGTTCTGAGGGCTCAGAACTGAACCCATCAGTGATGAATAGGAAGATGATTAACAAATTCAGACTGACATACACAAACCATACAAGAAAAAAAAGATAGTACTATTTGAGGTCTATATTTTAAAAATAAATTGAAAACTATAAAATGGGCCTCTCCCTAGAAAGGGTTTTAAGAAAAAAAGCGTGCACACACTCAAAACAAAAAAGTCCAGGTAGTCTGAACCAGTGTCATGGTCCAAACAAAATGCACACTCAAAGAAATTCTGGAATACCACATCAGGGAACAGAAAAATCAGTTCAATCACTGTGCAGGGCAACTGGACCAACTATACTCATGAGCAATTAAAAATAATTCAAACTAAAGGTGAAAACAAAAACAAAAAAAGTTCCAACAGAAAAGTAATTATGCCTTCTACTGGGATCAGGAAAAAGTTGGTAGTTAAATGCAGTGAATTTTACATGAATAAAAAGTAAATCGATAATGAATTACAAAAATTTTACTATGAAAAACTGGCCTAAAAATATTACAACCTAGTACAAAAGTACAGTATTTTTTTTAATTAATATAACTTGGCATACAGAAGTTGTCCGAGTGTTACAGTACTGCTTAAATATGGGAGTATCCTGCTAAGGAAACCCCAGGTCTGACCAGTACAAGAAACCCTGGGCACCCTTCTCTTGCACTGTACAGGCAACCTGTCACCCAAGTATAGGTTCATAGGTAGGTAACTAGGCTGTCTGTAGGCATTTATAAGCCTAGCCAGAATGTGTTTGCTTTCACCGCCACCTTTGATTAGTTCCCTGTGCTACTGTACAGCACAGCCAGTAAAGTGATTCCCAGGGTAAACTGTTTCCAATCCACTCGTCAAGGTTTCTCTTGAAGACTGTTAGCGAGGAGCTCTGCCTAATGTAGACTGGAATCTTGTTCCAAAGCATGGGAAGTCTCTGGGACAGGAATCTATCCCTCCAGCACGTCCTATTTATCGTTGTGGTGAGGTTTAGATCCCTAGACAGTGTGGCTCGAGGGGATATGGTTTTCTTTAGTTGGAGAATGTCTATCAATTCTGGGTTGGACATGGCCTTGTATGTCAGGCAGAGATCACCTCCGAGTAGGCAGTATGCAACAGAGTACAGCTGGAGTTTCTTCAGTAGAGTTGCATAGGGCATCTGTTTGAGGCCAGTGATCCTCTTGGTGAGGTACTTCTGTGGTCTTTCTAGCTGCTGCAGGTGTCTTGTAAGGTATATCCCAAATGGGGTGTTGTACTGTATGATGGGTCCGATGAGTAATGAAAAGAGGGGCACAGTGACCTCTTTTGATCTGGATGCGAACCGTTTTGTGATTAGGTGGGCCACATAGGACTTTCTAACCACTTTGGCAATGTGATTATCAAAGGTGAGATTACTATCAACTTTGGTCCCCAGATTCCTTATTAGGTCTTCCGTATTTAAGGGACTACCACCTATGTGGTAGTTTGCGGGCACTTTGCTTTTTCCAAAGGGGATGACTATGCACTTTTTGGCATTTAGCTTGAGGCCATGATTTTGGCACCAGGTATCCGTCTCAGTGAGACCCTTTTGGAGGATGTCAGTCAGCCAGAGAGTCAATTATAGCCCCTAGTTTGCAGCAGTCTGCAAACTTGGTCAGCCATAGTCCTCAGAGGTACAGACAAGCACAGGAGAAGTATATGCCGAACAGGAGAGGTCCTAGGACTGAGCCCTGGGGAACGCCACTTGTACCCGGTTTAGAGTCTGACCTAGCTCCCGCAACTCTCACCATGTGGGTTCTGTCCATGAGCCAGTTGGCAACCCATCTTGTGACGTAAGGGTTTATGTTCAGGCTGGTGAGTTTGTCTATAATACCAGAATGGGGAATGGTGTTGAACACCTTTGTGAGGTCTAGGTAGGCTGTGTGTACCACCTTTCCCTAGTCTATAGCCTTGGTAACTGTCTCAAAGAAGTCCACCAGGTTTAAGAGACATGATCTACCCTTAGAGCCGAACTGGGTAGGGTCCAATGTTTGGAGGTTCCCAATGTCTCTGTTGAGTTCCATGATGATGAGCTCTACAGCATTGCAGACCAAGCTAGTCAGGCTTATAGGACGATAGTTCCCAAGGGTCTGTTGTGGTTACACCTTTGTGGAGCGGAATAACTGTTGCTGTGTGCCACTCTATTGGTATGTAGCTTGTGGACATGGTGAGTTTAAACAATGCATTTAGGTGAGGGGTTAGTTCATCATGTAGGACGCAGCCTGGGACACCGTCTGGTCCCACTGATGCTGTGTTTTTGGCTTTGGAGAGGGCTGTTTTAACCTGGCTGATTTCAGGGGCTCTACATTCTTCTGGTATGGTTATGGGCCCTTTTGGGGGTGGGGGTGAAGTTTGTACTGAACCTGTCTGCCAGAATGTTAATGTTGGCGATATCAGTCGGTTCAGTGAATTTTGTGCCATTCTGCACCAACTCAGAGCAGATCTGAGCATTGCCACTTAGATTCTTGACATAGCTAAAGAAAGCCTTGTGGTCTTTGGAGTCCTTGGCAATTTTTCTTTTGAAGCTCGCCTTGAATGATTTTATGAGGGATCGTAGTTTCTTGCAGATACTGATCAGGGAGGTCTTCCCTTCTTGGGATTTTTCTGTACTAGTGTCCTCCTGCCATTGTATAGCTTATTTATGGCAGGGGTCCACCAGACTGGTTTCCTTTTCTTGGAGGAGCGAGTCTTGGTTTTGCTTGGGATAGCACGATCAATGCATTCTTACAGGTGCCCATAGAATGCATTAGTAAAGGATTTTGCAGCTTGGGCAGCATTATCCTTTACCATGGGGGCTTTGAAATTTTCCACCTCGGTCTTAAGTAACGTGAAGTTTGCTTCTGAAAAGTTTTTCACGGTGGTTTCCTTGTCTGGGGGTGGGTGCGGAGTTTGGATATCCAAAGTGATTTATGGTCAGACCTAATCAGCGAGGGGTTGACCTCCGGTGTGGAACACCAATCACCCATGTTGATGACCAGGTCCAATATGGTGTCACCTCTGGTGGGAGTTGTTGACCAGCTGATCCAGGGCATTTGAGTTTATAAATTCTAGGAAAGGTTAGGCAAGGGAGTTGGTACTTAGTAGTTGTCCCAGTTAATGTTTGGGTAATTGAAATCAACCAATATTAGGGTGTTTGGTAGGACCTTTTATGTTTCCAGAAATGCAGAATGGGGGTCCTGGGACATGGGTGATCCGTAACTAGCTACAATTTGAATTGCAATTTTGCCCATTGTTAGTTGCACATGGATGATCTCTGAAGCATTTTGCTGTGCCAGTAACCTGGAGGTGTGGGTATCCTTGATGAATATGGATACGCCCCCGCTTTTTGTATTTTGGTCCGGGTTCTATGGCAGAAATGTATGGTAAGAGTTGTAGCCTGGTAGTACTGGGGTGCTCTCTGGAGCCTTAAACCAGGTTTCTGTTACTGCACATATATCAATTTTCTCTATACGGAGGAGTGCCTCAAGTGCGTGCATTTTGAGGTGGAGTTACTTGTGCTATTTACGGCAGTGGGTTTTATCTTCTGAGCCTTGCCTAAAAAAGGCGCTATGGGGGTAGCAAGAGCCTTGGCCAGTAGTCAAAAGCCTAAGGGTGACATGCTCGACAAGCCACTCATCGCTATAGACTGCTTGCACCTGTCATCCCAGGTGGACAGACACTGGAATGTAAACCTGTATACAAGGAATGTAGAGGCGTAAAAACAGTTGGGAATTTCTTTCTCTAAAGAGTGTGCGTGTTGGTGGCAGTGCAAAAGAGTGAGAAGAAACTAAGATATGACAACATGGAGAGGGGGAAATGTATAGCAGGTCCATCTCATCAGGAAGATGTACAAGAAAATGGTGGGAAAGGAGGAGGGTGCAAATAACTACAACAATGATCTGCTCTGAGAGCAGCTGTCATGCCAAGTTCTTATGGAACCCATACTACATCCTTTGCCAATTACTGCTGCGGTATTGCTTACATACGGGAAGATTCACAAAACGTTTTAAAATATCTGGGAAAAGGATTCAGTAGTGGAACTAGAGACTAAAAATCCTTGGAGAACATAGCTAGCTGCTTTGAAAAAGTTATGAAAGGAAGATTAAGTGCTGCTTCTAAAATGGATTTCAAGAACAACTCGGGGGGGGGGGGGGGGTTCACCAAACAGTGCAAGCTTTGATCTGGTCTGAAGGGATTTTTTCAAGAAAGGATTAGCAAAAACAGACAAGAACAGGGCAACTAAACATTTTGCCTAAAAAGAAATTAAATCAGACATTCCAATAGCTTTTGTTTTCTCTAGAAGATATATGGGCAGCTTGTGAACATCAAGGGAATGCAACCCCCTCCCCTTATTTTGAAGATTGGGTAAAAAAAGGCAAATTAATACACTTGTTTAGACATGCCTAAAGTTTTCAATGAAGTGTAGCAAGAGGATTAGACATAAGGGATACCCTTGTCCTGGTGTAAAATGAGAAGGTCAGGAAGCCATAAGGTCTTGCAACTCAAAAACTCGTACGCAAGTGCTACCATCAAGCTCTTCCAGGTACAAAACTTTAGAGAGGAAGAACGAGCAGGATCAACAGAAGGGAGTCTCAACTTTTCCAGCTCAGTTAACCTAGGTTTCATCCAGCAATAAAGACTTCTTCAGAACAAAGAACAAATTCATTGCTTTCCTCTAAATACCCACCCTTTTCAAACGTGACCCAATCAAAATCACGTTCCCATCCCATCCCAAAAGATTCATTTAAAAGAACAATGCTACAAAAACAAACATGGTTTATCACATGTATAATAAAATGGAAAAATACGTATAACACATATATCACTTACCTAAAAACTTGATGTTATGCAAGTTACTAATGTGTGTTAGCTACCTAAAAGACGTTTTAGTTTTAAAATTGGAGCAATACTAATGGCATCGTTAATCCCTGGGAAATGGTGCGCATTTACCCGCTCTCAAACGCCTAGACGTTTTTCCTACGTAAAAGGCAGGACAGAGGCCACACAGTGATGTACACAACATTTTGGGTTTGGCA
>NC_056725.1:846437216-846475924 GCF_019279795.1 Protopterus annectens
AGAGGGGGATGACAGAGAGAGGGGGATGACAGAGAGGGGATGACAGAGAGAGGGGATGACAGAGAGAGGGGGATGACAGAGAGGGGATAGAGAGATAGAGAGGAGATATATATATATATATATATATATATATATATATATATATATATATATATATATATATATATATATATATATACATATACATATACATATATATATATATATATAACTATACACACACACACGTGTGGATATGGATATGGATATGGATATGGATATAGATATATAGATATAGATATATAGAGATAGAGATAAATAGAGATAGATATATATACAGATAGATATCTAAATAAACAGCAAGATTTGTAAACGCACTTTTAGCAACATAAACTTTACCTTCATCTAAAAGCAAATACACCACAAAGGCTTTAGAGTACAGTGAAGGAAAAAAGTTGAAGAAAAGGGGGACTGCAGGTGGGTAACCCGGACTGCAACAGTGAATACACTCGAACATCTACATTTATGGTAAATGTACACAACTGTACTATGTTCTTGTTTCACTGTTGCAGTCAATACATTTGAGTAGAATCCCAAAGCGATGGATGGGAGGATGGAACTAAATAGCATTAGGAGCGGCTATAAGGCCCTGCAGAACCGCAGTGGCAAAGTCTGCCCTGGATTTGAAGAGATGATGCTTTGTGAAGGTATGAACAGAGCTCCAAGTAGCAGCTTCTAGAATGTCTTTGGTTGGAACTCCTCTGAGAAAGGCTGCTGAGGTAGAGGCAGCCCTGGTGGAATGTGACCCGATTCCCTTGGGCACAGGTTTACCGTGGTGCAAATAGCATAAACGAATGCAGTGGCTTATCCACTTAGAAATAGTCTGTTTTGATATTGCCTTCCCCTCTGATCCTGAAGCAAATGCCACCAGATCTGGTGCTGTTTAAGTAGAATCTTAGTTGTCTGTGTACATCCAATGAATACAGAATCCGCTCCCCCTTGTTCTGCAGATATAGATAAAATGTTGGCAGGTGAATTGTTTGGTTAAGAGCCACACTGGATACCACCTTAGGCATAAAGGAAGGGTTGGTCCTGAGGGACACCCTGTTAGGGTAAAATGTAATAAAATGCTCCACAGCCATGAGAGCCTGTAGCTCTGAAACCCTTCTTGCTGAAGTGATTGCCAAAAGGAAAGCTGTTTTCCAAGATAAAAATTTTATTTCCGCAGTAGCTGCTGGTTCAAAAGGAGGCAGGATACATTTTTCCAGCACAAAATTGAGGTCCCATGCAGGAGTTGGTGATTTTCTGGGAAGCCTTAAATTTTTGGTCCCTCTAAGATATTGTTTTAGCAGAGGATGAGAAAAGAGGGGAGGCTCCGTGTTGTAATGAGCCAAGATGGCAGAGGCATGTATATTTACTGAAGAAAAAAGATAAGCCCTTGTCGAGCATCTCAGTCAAGTATTGTAAAATCTGAGGGATATTTGATTTTGCTGCGCCTGTTCCTTGTACTTGGTTCCAAGCACAGAATCTCTTCAATTTATCAGCATAAGATTTTCTAGTACTAGGCCTTCTGGCTTCCAAAATGACATCCATCACAGATTTACTGAGAGGTGTTTGAATAATTAAATGCTCAGCCATGCTGCAAGGTTCAGAGTTTGGAGCTATGTGTGCAGAATTTGATTTTTCTGCTGAGACAGCAGATGAGGTATGAGGCAAGTACCAAGGAGGGAGTTCCATTTATCAGCATAAGATTTTCTAGTACTAGGCCTTCTGGCTTCCAAAATGACATCCATCACAGATTTACTGAGAGGTGTTTGAATAATTAAATGCTCAGCCATGCTGCAAGGTTCAGAGTTTGGAGCTATGTGTGCAGAATTTGATTTTTCTGCTGAGACAGCAGATGAGGTATGAGGCAAGTACCAAGGAGGGAGTTGACATATTCCTTAGAATTGGGTACCAGTGCTGGCAAGGCCAGTCCGGAGCAATCAGGATCATTTTTTTTTTCCCTGTAAGACCTTGGAGAGAAGAGGCAGAGGGGGGAAAGGCAGACTGATTGGATGCCCTATGCGTTGTTGGAAAAACCTCTTTCCATGCTGGTCTGTGATGAGTTCTTGTGCAGAATTTGTCCAGTTGACAATTTTGGTGAGAGGCAAATAGATCTATGTCTGGGCTCCCCCATTTCTGTGTTACCATGCTGAAGATTTGTGGATCCAGTTTCCACTCGTGAGGGTCCATAAAACTTCTGCTTAGGTCGTCTGCCAGAGTATTTTGTTTTCCTGGCAGGAATTGAGCTTGAAGATGTACTTTGCAAGTCAAAGCTGTGTTCCACAATGCCATGGCTAGTCTGCAAAGGGGGTAGGAATGTGTATCCCCCTGCTTGTTTATGTACCACATAACCGTGGTGTCTGTATCAATAGTGGTCCTGGATGAAGTCCATGAAGGCTGTCAGAGCATTCTAAACAGCTAGCCTCTCTTTCTGGTTGATATGCAGATGCATTTGTTGAGGGCTCCATATGCCCTGAATGCATCTCCCTGACAGGTGGCCCCCCAAGCATAGTCTGAAGAGTCTGTAGTTAGGGTTTGAGTGGCAGGGGGTAGAGTTAATGACAGTCCCTTGTTTTGGTGACATGCCTCTGCCCACCAAAGAAACTCCTGTTGTAGGCAGGGAATGAGAGGAATTATTGTTTCTAGACTGTGACAATGTTGACTCCATAAACTTTTTAGGTAAAGTTTCCTCATATGCAGTCTTGCATATGGAATTAGTAGAATGCAGGATGCCATGTACCCCAAAGCCTGCCGAATTTGTCTTGCAGATAACTGGGTTTTTGTTGCCATTTGTTTGAAGTAGGCTGTCAGTTGCCTTTGTTTGTATGGCGTAAGGTAAGCCATCTGGGCAGTTGTATTCAAGCTTGCACCCAGGAATGTAATTATTTGACAGGATACCAGTTGGGATTTCTTTTCATTTATTGTGTACCCTAGGCATATTAGAAGCCGTTTTACAAACACCAGATGTTGAAGAATGTCCTTGTTCTCTGCTAAAATGAGACAGTCGTCCAGGTAAGGATAGATTTGCATGTTTCTTTGTCTGCAAAATGCAATTACTGGTACCAGGCAATTTGTAAAGACACTGGGCGCAGAAGATAAGCCAAAGGGCAGTGCAGAGAATTAGTAATGCAAAAAAAACTGCCTTGAAGTGGAGGTATCTTCTGCACAATTCCCATATTGGGATATGCAGGTATGCCTCAAGTCTAGAGTCACTAACCAAGCATTCCTGCCCAGCATAGGCAGTAGCTGTTGTAAAGTCAGCATTTTGAATTTTGGAATATCCAGGAACATCTTCAAAATCGATAAGTCCAGTATTGGACGCCATGAATGGTCTTTTCTGGGTACCAGGAACAGCCTTGAATAAAAAAACATTGTCCTTTTTCCAATTCTGGTACTGGTTGAATAGCCCCCATCTCCATGAGAGATGTAACTTGTTTCTGAGCCTCTGCCCATTGATTTTGTGGCAGATCTGGCCAACCGTTTGGAATTGGCAAAGTATGGAAATGAAATCTGTACCCCTGGGATACGATGTTTAATACCCACTTGTCTTGGGTAATTCACTGCCAATTTTGAGCATGAAGTGCTAATTTCCCCCCAAGGGGGCTGCCAAAAGATAAGGGCTTTGTAAAGGTAGAGGAAGTCATCGAGACTGCTTACTGTAGGGTTGTGCTTTGTTTCCTCCAGATTTGGAGGTGGAGGCACCCCATTGTTTTGACCTGTAAGAACCCTGTGATTGGTATCTAGAGCCTTTTGAGCGCCTGGATTTGCCTTGAGAGGCTCTGTTGGACACAGGAAAGGACCAGTTTTTAGTAGGGCAGTGCCTACTGAACCTGGGTGGCTGCACTTGTAAGAAATCTTTTGCATAGATTTAGCTTAGTCTTCCATTTTCTTTAAAACCTCTTCTGCCTTATTACCAAAGAAAGTATCATGCTGTAAAGGGGGCATTCAACAATTTAGCTTTAACGTGATCAGGCAGACTCTGCTCCTCGAGCCAGGCATACCTTCTAATCACAGATCCAGTAACTCCAGCCCTGCAAGAGGCCTCCAAGGAATCAAAACCACATTGCAAAGTACGTTTTCCAACCTGTTCTGCTGTATGCAATAATTCCTGGAATTCTTTATTTTCCACACAATCAGAAATAAACATAATTTTCTGTTTCAATAAGCCCATAACATGCTGTTGATATTTAAGCATATGAAAAGTACAGTTTTGTACCTACCATAAATGTAGATGTTCGAAGATCCACATTGCTGCAGTCCTTACACTTGGGGTAGTCCGCTGTCCTCGGTCGGCCCGAATATCAAAGTATTAGGCTGACGTCGGTCAAGGCGCTTAAGACTGACATCAGGGTACAAATGCGCATGACCGACGTCATATCCTCAGTCTTTTCTTGCCCCAGATGTCAGAAGACCCTAAAAAGAAAGGTCAAAACCAAGACAGCAAAAAACAACCAACCACCCTTGCACTAATCATATGTACAATATTTACAATATCCACAATATTTACAACCCAACCCCCACAACCGCCTCTAACTACAGAGGGGAAGGAGGGAGGGTAAATTGGACTGCAGCAATGTGGATCTTCGAACATCTACATTTATGGTAGGTACAAAACTGTACTATGTTCTTCATCTCACATTGCTGCAGTCCTTACACTTGGGTAGAATCCCAAAGCAGAGGTAAGGGAGGATGGCAAAACTATAAAGCAGTAGGAGCTGCCAAAATGCCCTGTAAAATTGCAGTGGCAAAACCAGCCCTAGATTTAGAGTAAAGTGGAAGGTGATAATGCTTAGAAAAAGTATGCACTGAACTCCAAGTAGCTGCCTCCAAAATATCTTTAGTTGCCACCCCTCTCAAAAAAGCTGTAGAAGTGGCAGTAGCCCTAGTGGAATGAGGCCTAATCCCAGCTGGAATATCCTTACCATGATGGGAATAACAGAAAGCAATACAAAACCCAATCCACTTAGAAATAGTTTGTTTTGACACAGGCTTGCCCTGAGAACCCAAAGCAAAAGAAACAAATAACTGCTGAGACTGCCTGAACCCTTTAGTTCTGCTCAAATAATATCGCAACTGCCTGTGTACATCCAAAGTGTGCAAAATCTTTTCCCTTTATTTTGGGGGTTTGCATAAAAAGTAGGCAAATGAATAGTTTGGTTTAAAGCCACACTAGAAACCACTTTAGGCATAAAGGAAGGATTAGTACGCAAAGATACCCTATCCTTATGGAAAATTAAGAAAGGCTCAACCGCCATAAGGGCCTGTAATTCAGAAACCCTTCTTGCAGAGGTAATGGCCAACAAAAAGCAGTCTTCCATGATAAATATTTCAACTCGGCAGTAGCTGCAGGCTCAAAAGGTTGTAGAGTGAGTTTCTCCAACACAAAATTGAGATCCCAAGCAGGAGTAGGAGCTCTACGTGGGGTCTTATATTCTTTGCCCTCTAAGGAATTGCTTAAACAAAGGATGAGAAAACAATGGTGGGTCACAGTCATAGTGAGCAGAAATTGCTGCAGCATGAACCTTAATAGAAGAGAAGGACAAACCTTTGTCCAGTAACTCAGTAAGATATTGAAGAGCCACACTTAAATTAGGCTCAGAAACATCAAATTCCTTTGCTGTACTCCAAAATAAAAATCTCTTCCATTTATCTGCGTACACTTTCCTTGTACTAGGCCTTCTGGCCTCCAAAATAACATTCAAAACTTGCTGTGGAAGCTGAAACCCTCCAGGGTTCAAAACAGAATATGCCAGGCTGTTAGGTGAAGAGAGTGAAGTTTGACATTGAGTAAATGACTGTTCTCCTGAGACAGCAGGTGTGGAATCAAGGTAAAGGCCATGGAGGCTCCCGTACCAGACTTCTCAGTAATGGGTACCAGTGCTGTCGAGGCCAATCTGGAGCTATTAAAATCATCTTTGGCTTGTCCTGTCTGACCTTCAGGAGTACCTTTGGGAGGAGAGGCAGAGGAGGAAAGGCATACACATGAAGATTGCTCCAATTGAATGAAAGAGCATCCACTTTCCAAGCTGTGGGATGAAACCTTTTTGTGCAAAACTTTGGCAGCTGGTAGTTTAGTGGAGAAGCGAACAGATTTATGTCTGGAGTTCCCCATAACACTGTCAATTTCTGAAATACATGAGGATCCAATTTCCACTCGTGGGGATCCATAATTTGTCTGCTCAACACATCTGCTAAGGAGTTCTGTGCTCCCGGCAGAAACCTTGCTTGAAGATTTAGCTGTAAACTGAGAGCAGTCTCCCACAAAATCATTGCTTGTCTGCATAGAGGATAAGAATGCATTCCCCCTTGCTTGTTGATGTACCACATGACAGTTGTGTTGTCTGTTAGAACCAACACCTGCCCTGGAAGAAGTAGATCCTTGAAAGCTATTAATGCAAATTGGACTGCTAACATCTCCTTCAAGTTGATATGTAGATGTTGAAGTCTGGCAGGCCACGTGTCTTGTACCCACTTTCCATTTAGATGAGCTCCCCAAGCTTTGTCTGAGGCATCTGTCGTTAGAATCTGACTCGCCTCTGGCTGGGTCACAGAGAGTCCCTTGTTTAGGTGACATTCCTGAGCCCACCACAAAAATTCCTTTTGAATGCAAGGTATTATCTGAATGACAGTGTCCATATCTTGGCAGTGCTGTGTCCATACATTTTTGAGATACCATTGTAGCTTCCTCATATGCAGTTTGGCATTGGGAAGCACCAGAATACAAGATGCCATGAACCCCAAGGCTTGAAGGACTGTCCTTGCAGTCAGCCTGGACTGATGAGACAATTGATGGAAGTAAAGAGAAAGGTTCTTTTGTTTGTCCGGGGTCAAAAAGGCCATCTGGGATGCTGTATTCAGTCTCACACCCAGAAAGCACATGTCCTGAGAGGGTACTAGACTGGACTTTATTTCGTTCACAGAATACCCCAGGCATCTTAGCACTGCTATCACATATTGTAAATGAAGAAGTTCGTCCTTCCCTTGGGCCAGAATCAGGCAATCGTCCAAATAAGGATAAATCTGTATTCCTCTTAGCCTGAAGAAAGCTATCACTGGAGCCAGAACCTTCGTGAACACTCTGGGCGCAGTAGATAAGCCAAAGGGCAATGCAGAGAACTGATAATGAGAAGTCCCAGCCCGAAAACGCAGATACTTCCTGCAACTTAGCCTGATAGGAACATGAAGGTAAGCCTCCTTGAGATCCAGAGTCACCATCCAGTGATCTTTTCCCAGCAGAGGTAAAAGCTGTTGTAACGTCAACATTTTGAACTTGGGAATGTCCAGATAAGTGTTGAGGATAGATAAATCCAAAATTGGTCTCCACGTGTTCCCCTTCTTTGGTACTAGGAACAGGCGAGAATAAAATCCTAGGCCCACTTCTGGCAGAGGGACCAGTTGTATGGCCCCTATTCGAAGCAGCAGAGAAATTTGTTTGTGAGCCTCTAGTCTTTGCTGAGGAGGAACGTCCGGCATGCCTTTGAAAGGAGGCAAGGTATGGAAATAAAACCTGTAACCTTGGTTTATGATATCCAATACCCATCTGTCTTGGGTAATCAAACTCCAATTTTCCTTGAAGAGTGCCAACCTTCCTCCCAAAGGTGCTGCCAGGCAAGAAGGATCTGGCAGCTGAAAAGGTAGGTCATTGGGCCTGTTTACGAAAGGACTGGCCCCTGCCCTCACCCGAAGATTGTGCAGGTGAACTCCCTGTTCTAGGTCTGAAGGAGCTCTGAGCCCTGCCCCTACCACGTCTAGATCTACCCCTAGACTGGGAATCATAAGAAGGGTACGTCCACCCCTTAGCCGGCCAATTCCTACTAAACTTCGGAGGCTGAACTTGCAAAAAATCTTTAACAGCCTGCATAGACTTAGCCTTGTCTTCCATTTTCTTCAAGACTGACTCCACAGGAGAACCAAACACATCAGACTGTAAAGGAGCATCCAAAATCCTTGTCTTAACATGGTCAGACAAATTCTGATCCCTCAGCCAGGCGTGCCTGCGAAGAACTGACCCAGTGGCAGCCACCCTAGACGAGGCCTGTACAGCATCAAAACCACATTGTAAAGAATGCTTACCCACCTGTTCAGAGACATGTACCAAATCTTGTAATTCTTTACACTCAATGCCTTCCGCCAGAGCATCTACCTTAGACTTCAATTGAGTAAGAAGATAGTTTTGATATTTCAACATGTGAAACTGGCAATTCAAAGCCCTCATAGCTAAGGTGGAAGAAGTATAGACTTTCTTTCCCCATCTATCCAAAGCTCTGGCCTCTATCTGGAGGAACCGGATTTTTTACAACAGAGGCCTTGACACCCTTAGGTCCCTGACTAACAGTTTCTGGGTCCGCCCTAGGACTCTTATAAAGATATTTATGAGCCTCAGGCACCCTGTAATACCTATCCGGTTTAACAGGAGCAGGAGGCAAAGAATCAGGATTAAGTGAAGCCTCTGCAAACACATCTTCCACAACATCCAGAACAGGTGGTATAGCCAAAGGCCTATGCTGGGGTAAAAGCAAAATTCCCTAAGCCTTTTCCTGGAATCAGAGAAGTCCTGACCTTCCCACTTAAAATGTTCCCTCATGGAATGAAGAGTCTCTGAAAAAGAAAAATCCTCTGGAGGAGAAGCAGAAGGAGTTGAATCATCTGCATCAGAATCAGAATAAGGAGAGTACTCCTGCAAGTCTTCAGTCAAGACTCTGAAACATCCAAGCCTGCTCAAAACTCCCCAACTCTGGTTCCACCCTAGGCCTCTTATCAGGAGGGGCAAAGAACCTCTAATCAAAGTAATTAAATCTTCTGCCATTTTAAGCATGTGCTTCTTGGGCACAGATCCTGTAGAACTAGGAGTGACACCAACAGAAGCTAAACCTGGCCTGCCTCTGGGAGAAGCCTTGGAAACAGAAGGAGAGGGCCTAACCACCCTAGGAAGGGAGGGGAGTACAGTAACTTGAGAAGCCCCTTCAGCCTGACCTGCCTCCTGAGAGGCCACATCCTGCAATATCAAAGTCTCCCCCTGGGACTCCAGAGAAGCCTCCGGTGGAACCACCGGTTCCACTGACGCCTCTAAAGAACCGACGTCTGGTACGGATGACTCTTCTTGCCTGGGTTTAGCTGCTTTGTCTTTGCGCTTCTTTGAAGAAGCGGGCGTCGGAGCATCCGACGGCATATTGTAATTGCACCGCTTCCCGAAGACCAACCTGGCACAATCTAACCTTCGCTTAATAGTGCGCTTATTGAACCTAGCACAAAAGCAACACCCAACAACGTCGTGCTCAGGCCCCAAACAAGGAATACACAAAGTATGATAGTCCCTATGCGGTATCTGCTTCCCACAAGAAATACAGTTATTCACTTTTTCTGACATCCGGTAAACCACTGAGGCAAGAAAAAACTAAAATATTCCCCAACGGGGTACTTAGCCAACTTTGACTCGGTCTGAAACTCCGAATTCGAAAAATTTCAGAACGCCGAACGGCACTTGCAACGTTGCTTCTGCATCGGACCATGCGGCAAAAAAGACTGAGGATATGACGTCGGTCATGCGCATTTGTACCCTGACGTCCTGATGTCAGTCTTAAGCGCCTTGACCGACGTCAGCCTAATACTTTGATATTCGGGCCGACCGAGGACAGCGGACTACCCCAAGTGTAAGGACTGCAGCAATGTGAGATTAAGAACATCTGGCAGTTTAAGGACCTAATTGCCAAGGTTGCAGACTTATAAACCTTCTTTCCCCATCTATCTAGCGCCCTGGAACCTTTCAGAGGGAGTAGGATTTTTGGCTGTAGAGGCCTTTACACCTTTGGGACCCTGTGAGATGGTCTCAGGATCAGCAGCAGGATTTTTTAATAGAAATTTGTGGGAGTCAGGAACCCTGTAATATCTGTCTGGCTTACTAGGAGCCGGAGGTAGGGAATCAGAAGCCATGCTTGATTCTGAAAACACATCAACAATGTCTAATACAGGAGGTATTGCCAAAGGCCTATGCTGAGGAAGAAGGAAATCCCTAAGCCTCTTTTGATTCAGAGAAATCCTGACTCTCAATGAAAATGTTCCCTTAAAGTATGCAAGGTTTCTCCAAAAGAATAATCCTCAGGAGGAGATTCAGACGGGATGAATTCTTCTGCATCTGAATACTCATAGGGTGGAATAGAAAATTCCTGATCAGAAGAGGAATCAGAAGTAATGGAAACCTGATCTGAAGATTCATAATCAGTGTCTTGACTAGGCCTCTTAGGGGAGGGGGGGGGGTTGGGAACTCCTGTCCTCAGCCATTTTGATAATCTGTTTTTTAGGCATAGGGGCCCAAGCACGTGGCTCATGCATCGGTTTTTTAGACTTAGATGTTTTTGATCTTGTTTTTGCAGTTGGCATCTGTTTTATATAAAAATGTTGAGGCCTGTAAACACCCTCAGAAGCCGGTGCCTGCTCAGTGACTCCGGACGCATCCAAGGGAGAGACGTACTCTGAGAATCTCACGGCATACCGGACTCTGCATGGGTCTCAGAGGCCTGGGACTCAAAAGTAGCGGGTATCAGGGGCTGCGAAAGCACCTCACTGAGGGCTTAGAAGTTTCGTTGTCTGTTTTGGACCAAAACGGTCTTTTTCTTTGAGTTTTTGTGAACTCTGGTAGGCAGATTGCTAACCGATGACATTTCAGGGTAATTAAATCTGGATCCAAAATATTTTGAAGCAAAAATATACAGACGCTTAGTGCGTTGGTTAAATCTAGCACAAAACAGACAGCAAGGCACGTTATGATCTGGGCCTAGGCAAGGAAAACAGTACAAATGAAAATCCTTATGAGGTATTTGCTTCCCACAAGTAATGCAATTATTAACTTTTACTGACATCGGTAAGGAGCACGAAAAAGTTTCCCCAACGGGGTAATTGGCTTTAGTTGAAGACTTAAGTTCTGAAACTAGAAAGCGAAAAATTCAGGAGTCGGCCGACCAGCACTAGCGAACTGCTTCGGGCACCGCACAGCAAGACAGACTGGATAAAATGGCATCAGCTGCATGTTTTATACCCCTGATGACCTGACGTCATGGAAGATGAGACAGCAACCAACGCAGGACCCAATACTTTGTTATTCAGGCCTACTGAGGGCAACCTGCCAGCAGATTACCCAAATGTAATGCCTGCAACAGTGAAGCACGAACATCATCCATTGTTTCTTTTAACACCAAATAGAAAAGCTCTTCCATTTAGGAAACAAGTTTTTTTGTAACAGGTTTTAACGTCTCTTGTAATACGTATAGAATATCCTCAGAAAACAGGTGCCTGAATGATATCAAAACATATCACCCAAACTGTCAGGGTTTGCCAGTTTGGGTAAGACAGCCCTCCAGTTGTGTGACCAAGTCCATCCTCTGGGGTAACCTGTGTAAAGTACAGTTGTGTACACTTACCATAAATGTAGATGTTGGAGAGTATTCACTGTTGCAGTCATTACATTTGGGTAATCTGCTGGCAGGTTGCCCTCAGTCGGCCTGATTAACAAAGTCTTGGGTCCTGCGTTGGGTGCTGTCCCTTCTTCCATGACGTCAGGTCGTCAGGGGTATAAAACATGCAGCAGACCATTACCATCAGTTTTTCTTGCCCCAGATGTCAGGTGCCCCCCAAATGGGGAGCAAATAAAATTAAAAACAAAAAATATACTTCCAATCCCAAAAGCAAATACACCAAAAGGGCTTATAAGCACAGTGAAAGAAAGTATAGGTATAGTCATTGAAAAATAGGGGGCTGGAGGTAGGGTAAACCAGGACTGCAACAGTGAATACATTTCGAACATTACATTTATAGTAAGTGTACACAACTGTACTATGTTATTCGTGTTTCACTGTTGCAGTCATTACATTTGGGTAGATTCCCAAAGCTATGGTAGGGTGGAGGAAATTATACAACATTAGGACCAGCTATAAGGCCCTGCAAGACAGCAGTGGCAAAGCCAGCTCTGGATTTAGGGAAGAAAGGTAAATGGTAATGTTTGGTGAATGTGTGAACTGAGCTGCAGCCCTGGTGGAATGAGATCTGATCCCCTGGTGGATAGTTTTACCATGGTACACATACCAGAAACGCATACAATGGCTTATCCATTTGGAAATAGTTTGCTTTGAAATAGCCTTTCCCTCTGCCCCTGCAGCAAATGCCACCAGTAGTTCACATTTTCTTTGTGATTTTGTCCTGTTTAAGTAAAATCTAAGTTGTCTGTGTACATCCAATGAATGCAGAATCTGCTCCCCCTTGTTCTGTGGATTGGGAAAGAAAGTTGGCAAATGAATTGTCTGATTAAGAGCCACACTGGATACCACCTTAGGCATGAAGGATGGACTGGTCCTGAGAGACACCCTGTCCGCATGAAAAATGATGAAAGGCTCCACTGCCATAAGAGCCTGTAATTCAGAAGGCCTTCTAGCTGAAGTGACTGCTAAAAGGAAAGCCGTTTTCCAGGAGAGAAATTTTAAGTCTGCAGTAGCAGCTGGCTCGAAAGGAGGGAGAGTTAGTTTTTCCAATACAAAATTGAGGTCCGAGGCAGGGGTTGAAGCTCTCCTGGGTGGTCTTAAGTTTTTGGCCCCTCTGAGATACTGCTTTAGCAGAGGATGAGAGAAGAGGGGAGGTTCTGTGTTGTAATGAGCTGAAATGGCTGAGGCATGGATTTTTATGGAAGAAAAGGACAGGCCCTTGTGAAGAATCTCAGTTAAGTATTGTAATATCTGAGGAATATTGGGCACTGCTGTGCTTATCCCTTGTGATCGATTCCAGGCACAGAATCGTTTCCATTTGTCGGCATAAGATTTTCTAGTACTAGGCCTACTTGCCTCCAAAATGACATCCATCACAGGTTTGCAGAGGGATGCTAAAGGTGAATTTAGGTGATTAGCCACGCTGCAAGATTCAAAAGTTTGGAGCAGTGTGCGCAGAATTTGGTTGTTCTTCTGAGACAGTAAGTAAGGTGTCTGAGGCAGGTGCCACGGTGGAAGTTGACACATTGCGCAGGAGTGGGTACCACTGTGGACGAGGCCAGTCTGGAGCAATCAAAATCATTTTTGGTTTGTCCTGTGACTTAGTAAAACTTTGGACAGCAGAGGCAGAGGGGGAAAGGCATAGACTGATAGGTTTTTCCAGCTGAAGGATAGAGCATCCACTTTCCATGCTTTTTTGTGTGAGGAGTTCTTGTGCAGAATTTGTCCAACAGATAGTTCTGGTGTGAGGCAAAAATATCTATGTCTGGACTCCCCCATTTGTGTGTTATGTTGAAAATCCATGGTTCCAGTTTCCATTAATTTGGGTCCATGAGATTTCTGCTTAGATTGTCTGCCAGAGTATTCAGCTTTCCTGGCAGGAATTGAGCTTGTAGCTGTATTTGATAGGTCAAGGCCATGTTCCACAATGCCATGGCTAGTCTGCAAAGGGGATAGGAGTGTGTACCCCCCTGCTTGTTTATGTACCACATAACTGTGGTGTTGTCTGTCTTTATCATTAATTGGCCTGGATGAAGGTAGTCCTTGAATGCTGTCAATGCATTATGTACAGGTAATATTTCTTTTTGATTGATATAATAGTACATTTGATTTGGGTGGTGCATTTGATTTGGGTGCCATTTGCCCTGAATGCACTTCCCTGCCAGATGTGCCCCCCAAGCATAGTCTGTTGAGTCTGTAGTTAGGGTTTGGGCAGCAGGGGGTGGAGTGAATGGCAGTCCCTTGTTTTGGTGGCAGGCCTCTACCCACCTTAGGAACTCTAGTTGCAGGTAAAGTATGATAGGAATCATTGTTTCCAGGCTGTGACGATGTTGACTCAAACTTTTTAAGTATCACTGAAGTTTCCTCATAGGCAGTCTTGCACATGGAATTAGAAGAATGCAGGAGGCCATGAACCCCAAGGCTTGCAGAATTTGTCTTGCAGATGAGCAGGGTTTTTGTGGTCACTTGTTTGAAGTTACCAAATTAATTTGCTTTTCTGGCACAAGGTAAGCCATCTGGGCAGTTGTATTCAAGCTTGCACCCAGGAATGTAATTTTTTTTGAGGGTACCAGTTGTGATCTCTTTTCATTTATAGTGTACCCTAGACAAGTTAGAACCCTTTTTACAAACGCCAGATGTTTTAGAAGAATGTCCCTGTTTTCTGCCTGAATTAGAAAATCGTCCAGGTATGTATATATCTGAATATTTCTTTGCCTGCAAAATGCAATTACTGGAGCCAGGCACTTTGTGAAGACCCTGGGTGCAGTAGATAAGCCAAAGGGCAGTGCAGAGAACTGGTAATGAAAGTAGCCTGCTTTGAAGTGGAGGTATCTTCTGCAAGATTCTCCGATTGGAATATGCAAGTAAGCCTCAAGTCTAGTTACCAACCAGGCATCTTTGCCTAGCATAGAAGTAACTGTTGGAAGAGTCAGCATCTTGAATTTTGGAATGCCCAGAAATGTGTTTAGAGCAGATAAGTCCAGAATTGGATGAGTCTTTTCTGGATACCAGGAAAAGCCTTGAATACAAACCTTGTCCCTTTTCCTCTTCTGGTACTGGTTGAATAGCTCCCATGTTCATGAGGGACAGTACTTGTTTCTGGGCCTCTGCCCACTGATTTGGGGGCAAGTCTGGCCATCAGTTTGGGATTGGCAATGTGTGGAAATGAAATCTGTACCCCTGGGATACTATATTTAAAACCCATTTGTCCTGGGTTATAAGTTGCCAGTTTCTTGCATGAAGTGCCAATTTTCCCCTCAAAGGGGTGGTTAAAAGGCAAGTGCTTGGTAAGTGTAAAGGGAAGTCATGGAGACTGCTTACCATAGGGAGGCGTCTTGCTGTTTCCAGATTTGGAGGAGGCACCCCATTGTTATGTTCTAATAAAAAAACAGACTTAACAGTGCAAACCAAACTAGTAACCAACCAAGAAGCACTGAATAGAGGAGAAACCAAGCACCGGACAGCTGCAGGATAAAACCAACGACTTTATTAAACCAAATAAAACGTAAAACGCTTATCGAAACACCGTGTTTTTCGTCTTTAAACAGACTTCAGACAACAAGAAAAACAAAACCCAAACATATATATATAAAGGCTGGCAAAGTTCAAATCATCCAATAAAAATGCATCTCATGTATTATAACCCAATTAGACAATTAAACAATTAGTAGTAGTAAATAGCTCAGTGTTAAAACATTTTCTTAACATACACTGACCTTGTATTTTCAAGAAACCACCACAGCCTTTACATATATGTTTGGGTTTTGTTTTTCTTGTTGTCTGATGAAGTCTGTTTAAAGACGAAAAACGGTATTTCGACGAGCGTTTTACGTTGTATTTGGTTTAATAAAGTCGTTGGTTTTATCCTGCAGCTGACCGGTGCTTGGTTTCTCCTCGATTCAGTGCTTCTCGATTGGTTATGTTCCAATGAAAGTCCCTTGTGACTGAAACCTGGAGCCTTTGGAATGTCTGGGTTTGACTTGAGTGGCTCTCGAAGTGACTGGAAAGGACCAGTTCTTAGTAGGCCAGTGCCTACTAAATCTTGGAGGTTGCACTTATAAGAAATCTTTCACAGTTTGCACAGATTTAGCTTTATCTTCCATCTTTTTTAAACCTTCTTCAGCTTTATACCAAAGAGACTGTCCTGTTGTAAAGGAGCATCCAACAATTTTGCTTTAACGTGATCAGGCAGAGTTTGCTCTTTGAGCCAAGCATGCCTTCTTAGCACAGTCCCAGTTACAGCAGCCCTGCAAGAGGCCTCCAAAGAATCAAAACCACATTGCAAAGTATGTTTTCCAACTTGTTCAGCTGAATGCAATAGATCCTGTAAATCTATTTTCCACACAGTCAGAAATTATCATTTTCTGTTTAAGCAGTCCCATGATATGCTGCTGATATTTAAGCATATGAAATTGACAGATTAAAGCCTCGATTGCCAAGGTTGCAGAAGTGTAAACCTTCTTACCCCATCTATCCAGCGCCCTGGAATATCTATCTGAAGGGGTAGTATTTTTAGCAGTAGAAGCCTTTATGCCCTTGGGACCCTGAGAAATGGTTTCAGGACCTGCAATAGGATTTTTGAAAAGGAATTTGTGGGAGTCAGGAACCCTGTAGTATCTGTCTGGCTTACAAGGATCCGGAGGCAGAGAATCAGGAGCCATACTAGATTCTGAACATCAACAATGTCTAGAACAGGAGGTACAGCCAAAGGCCTATGCTGAGGTAGAAGAAGAAAATCCCCAAGTCTCTTTTTAGATTCAGAGAAATCCTGACTTTCCCAGTGGAAATGTTCCCTTAAGGTATGTAAAGTTTCCCCAAAAGAAAAATCCTCAGGGGAGAAGCAGGAATGGAATCTTGTGCATCACAGTCCTCATAAGTAGGTACAGACAAATCCTGTTCATTAGAAGAGTCAGAAGAAATAGAATCCTGTTCAGAAGATTCATAATCAATGTCTTGCCTAGGCCTCTTAAAACGGGGGTTGGCTTCCCCTGATTGGAGTAATTAAATCTTCAGCCATAATTTGTTTTTTAGGCATAGGGGCCTGCACACGTGGCCCAGACATTGTTTGTTTTAGACATAGGTTTAGATTTTGGCCTTAGTTTTGAAGATGGTGTCGGTCTAATATACAAATCTGTAGGCCGGAAAACACCCTCGGAAGCTGGTGCCTGCACAGCGGCTCCGGACCCATCTAAGATAGAGACATCCGCAGGTTCCATAATTGAAGCATGTCGCGGCATACCAGACTCTGAATGGGTCTCAGTAGAGGCCTGCGAATCAGACGTAGCGGGTATCAGGAGCTGCGAAAGTGCCTCACTGAGTACAGAACTGGTGACTGGCTTAGGAGAAGCATAGTAGTCAGTTTTGGACCTCGGCCGGTCTCTTTGCATTTTTTTTTAGGTATTCCGGTAGTCAGATTACTAACCGACCTTTCTGGATAATTAAAGCGTGAGCCAAAATATTTAGAAGCAAAAATGTACAGACGTTTAATAGTGCATTGATTAAATTTAGCACAAAACAGACAGCAAGGTACGTTGCGGTCAGGAACTAGGCAAGAAATACAGTACAAATGAAAATCCTTATGAGGTATTTGCTTCCCAAAAGTAATGCAATTATTAACTTTTACTAACATCGGTAAGGAGCAAGAAAAACTTTCCCCAACAGGGTACTTAGCTTTTTAGTTGAAGACTTCAGTTCTGAAACTGGAAAACTGAAATTTCAGGAGTCTGCCGACCGGCACTTGCGAACTGCTTCTGCTTTGGGCACCACACGGCAAGAAAGACTGATGTAATGGCGTCGGCTGCATGTTTTATACCCCTGACGACCTGACATCATGAAAGACAGGACAGCAACAGACGCAGGACCCAAGACTTTTGTTAAGGCCGACTGAGGGCAACCTGCCAGCAGATTACCCAAATGTAATGACTGCAATAGTGAAACATGAAGAACATCAGAAGAGAGCACCAACGTTGTCTAAAAAGAGGGTCACCAAAACATTTTGGGTTGTCCTACTTTGAGCAAAACCTTTGGAAATGCACAAAAAGGACAACAGTACAGAAATGCCCCTTTCCATGAGACTGACCACGTCCATCTTCAATTCCTTGGAGCATGCAGATCTGAACAAGCAAGATTAAGTGACTTCTACTATTCATCCAGATCGGAGCTGCCTGTTCAGTGTGGATGCAAACATACATTTGGGGAGTACCCCACTGACAGGAAATCTGCAGAAAGACCACTGTTCAATATCCATTCATGAGGGTCTGCTTAGGTTAGCTGACACTATTCATCTGAGGGAAATGTACACCGCCTGAAGGTAGACACCATCTCCAAGGATGCCAAAGACAAGTCTGTCGAAATAAGATTTTTTGTCTCTGCTTATGTATCTCCCTATAGTGATACTATCTTATGGGTATTGAGGAGAATCCTGGAAACCAATGGTGCTGTAAAAAGACTGAAATTCCAGGATTGTAACATTTATTTCCTCGACATTTATATGGTTGTTCCTGTTCTGTCTTGACCAGATATGAAGCATCTGTGGAAATTTTCTGTTAAAACTAATTTAGTGATACCTGGTTAATCCACCAAAGGAATTCCTTCTTCATAAAAAGTGAAAAAGGAATTGGGAAGTTAAGGGTGCCAGTGTTCAGCCCAAACAGACTTGGGATATCACAGAATCCCCTTCCTGGAATCTGGTAAAAGTCATCATTTGTATGACAGAAGCAGTGTACCCCAAGGGCCCTCAATCCCTCTTGAAAAGGTTGATTACAGGAGAAGGAGAGACTGGAAACAAGAAATTAAACTGCATCTTGTCAATGAGGTAGAAATGCCATCATCGAAACAGTGCTCAGATGGCAGTCTACAAAACACAGATTCTCAGAAGGTAGGACAGAAGTTTAAGTTTAGGGTGAAACTAAGGAAGAAAAAAGTAGAGTAAACTGGAGAACTTGATGAAGCTAGTCTCAAAATATGCTTGGAAAAAATGTCTAGGTAGGGGGGTAGATGTAGACCATGAAGTTGCAGAATCCTATGACATGGGCTAGCCACAATGTAAATCAAGTTTTTGTCTCAAAGTATTTTCTGTGACCTGGACGAATGGCGTTATGGTTCACAAAATGCATATTAACTTGGAAGTTTCTTCACAAATGAATCAAATATGGTTACGTTAAAAGCAAAATGAAAAATAGATGCACGATTATGCAAGATATAGTTTCACACAAGTAGCTTTACATTTCAAATGTCTTACAGCTGTATTTTCTCTGTACTGACAGACAGTCGGAGGCAAAGTGCCGAAGGAGTTGTTGTCATGTTACTATGGAAGCCAGGTCAATCAACAGTATGCTCTGGCCTACTCAGGCTGTGGGATGAGTTTTTGCAAAGAGGTCTGAGATGGTGTGTACTGGTCCAAACCACACGGTAGTCACAAAGAACTTTTAATGAAGCTTTCAGGTCTACACCCTTCATCAGCATATAAAATCACATTACATTAGTCACTTTTAAATAGTGGAAACAATAAAACCACATGATCAAGCCAGCCATTCAAACATAAGCTATGATTAAATATGTAAATTTGAAATTACAATCAATTTAAAAACTTTCCTAACATTTATATAAATATATACACATACAACACATATATACACATGTAAAATTAAGAATAAAATATGTTTTAAACTCACTGTCCCATTAAGGCCAGGAAATTTGTCAGCCTGTAATCGCACTATCCATTCATACTCCTTAAGTAGCAAAAAATTGTCTATATCACCACCTCTAATACCCAAATACAAAACACATATACATCTAAATTTAAATGCATGTGTTTGAAAATCAAGCAGATGCCTATACAACCCATTAGTCTCAACTTTTCTTCTTATTTCGGATCTATGTTCTATTATGGTGTGTACTGGTACCAGATGTTAAAAAGATGCAAGCAGATAAATCTTAGGCACAGATGGTCTATGTTTTAAAAGGCATATTGTCAAGTGTTCAAGTGAAGCTCTAAGCAAGGATCACAAGGACATAAAATATTTAAAATTTTAATTTGTTAAAAACAAAGTTATATCAAAGTTCTGCATGCATGAAATTCATAAGAAAGTACATGAATGAAGATTTTTCCTTTATTCTTTCAGACTAATCTAAATATTTTAGTAGATAATCTCCCAATGCCATTTATGGAACAAGCAAGTACTTTGCAACTCATGAAGTATTATTCTTGACTCAAGACTTTTGAGATTTTAAGTATATTCCTCTGTTTATTTGATGAGTTTTTCTGCATAGCTGCCTAGTTTGAGCATTTTCTGGCTTGTTAAACTTGATTTCTGCATTAATAGCTGTATTTAGAGCACAACCAAAAGCTGTTTACTGAATTTCCTGTTTGCACTTAATTTTAAAATCGTTTTTTTCTCAAAACTTGCATATTTTCTGTCTTTGGCCCAGCACTCTTGTGTGGGGTCATTTACTGCACTGTTATAACTTGATATTACTTGTGAACCTCTGCTATCTCTGAAAAAACAAAAACAAAAAAAAAATCTTGCTTTTTTCCCCACTTTTCTGAGATTTAAAAAAGTTCAAGTTACAGGCTTGCTGTTCTTGAACTGTTTTGTAAGTTTCTGTGAGGCCATTTTTGCTTGGGCTAAAGGAAAGTCTCTCTGTTGATCAGTGGCAGTGAATAACATTGAGCTGCTTCCCTGCCCCCCGTGGGAGTGGTTACCGACTTGAAACTGTAGTTTTATTGGCCTTTTTGGGTCAATTCCTGGCTCTTTCCAGCCCCTACTATCAAACACGCTTTAGAGTGCTTTAGCGCGGAGTTGCCACTAGAGCAGCATCGGGCAGCGCTGGTTTAACAAGGTTAAACTTTTTCTGGCTCCATAAAGTCTGTTCATTTTTTCCCTTAGAACTGCTCTACTAGTAAATCTAAACATTATATATCCTTTAACTAAAAAGCGCAGCACTTGTTCCTAAAAGCTATTTTTTTTTTTTTTATTCTCAAAAAAAAAAATAAATAAATAAAAAATAAAAAAAAAAAAATAAGAAAAGCTCAGCACTTGTCTTAAAAGCATCTTCTTTTCAGGTTTAGCATTTCTGTATTATACAAAGTCCCTCACTAGCAAAACCCTCCCCCCAGGAGTACCCACTTCCTTACCAAGTCCTCTCTTATTCAGTTACACCCCTAACTTCTAAATTTCTCTAGCATGTCAAAGGGCCAGATGCTGGCGTCCTCTCCTATCCAGTTGGTGAATTTGGGAATATTGAGGCAATGTTACAATTGCCTCATGTACACTGACAACCCTCTCCTCCTCCCACATAACACAAATACTTGCGAGAGATGCAGCTATTTAGCCAAACTGAAGGCTGAGCTCTCTCAACTCAGGACTGGCAAGACCAGACAGGAGGAGAAGGCAACTACACACACCACAAAACCAGTCTCACATAATGCTATCACAACAATGAATCAAACACAAACACACAAAGTCATACTCTGAGGCTCTGAGCAAAAATTTACCTAAACAGCAGAGGCCTCCAAAGCAGACACCCAAGCAACTGCCACCTCATGACACACCACAGGCAACACATAAATCACAAAATCAGTGTGCAAGCAGTCACAGCCCTTAAGGCCAAATACAACACCAAACATAATTGTCATAGGTGACTCCATAGTCAGACACACCGACGTCCCACTCACCAGGCTGAACAAGGAGAGGGTCACAGTAAGCTGCCTATCGGGCGCTAGAATCCGCCACATAACACAAGCACTCGGGTCACTCCACAGCAAGTACAAATATGACAGTCATTGTCCATGCTGGTGTGAACGACCTGAGACGTACCTCCCTGGACTACATGAAAAGAGACAGAGGAGTTCTCTGATTATGTAGCCCAGGCAGGTATGACCCTGACCCTGAGCAGTATCCTTCCTTCACCAAGAAGGATGCCACAACATAGAGACAAGATGATCAGCTTTAACAATTGGCTTAATTTCTGGTGTCATTCAAAGGGGATCCAGTGTCTGTCTGCCTGGGATGACATGCTTGACGAGCCACGCTGCTTCGCAAGGGACAGCTTGCACCTGTCACCCCTGGGATTCCGGATATTGGCTAAGGCTCTTGCCACCCCCATAGTGGCTTTTTTAGGCAAGGCTCAAATTCTAAACCTACCACCCTAGAAAACAAAAATGGGAAGAAACTAAGGGTAATGCTGCTCAATGCCAGAAGTCTAAATCTCAAAATGCACGCACTCGAGGCCCTTCTCAGTATGGAGAACATAGATGTCTGCGCTGTGACTGAAACCTGGTTCAAGGCTCCTGAGAGCACCCCGGCACTATCCGGTTTTACCTCATATCATGCGTTCCAGACCCAAAACCCGGACCACACCACAAAAGGAGGGGGTGTATCCATATTCATCAAGGATACCCACACCTCCAGGTTGGTGGCAACGCACGAAGCATCGGAAACCATCCAGGTGCAATTAACCATAGGCAAAACTGCTCTACAATTTGTACCATGCTACAGGCCACCCTCTCAAACTCAGGAACCCCACACAGCCTTCCTGAAGACGCTGGAGGGTATAAATGTATCTCCAAACACCATTATATTGGGTGACTTCAACTACCCGAATATAGACTGGGAACATTACTCAAGCCCCAACTTTCTAGCCCAAAGGTTCCTGGAGTTCATAAATTCAAATGCCATGGAACAACTAGTCACCGTTCAAACAAGAGGGGAAAATATACTAGATCTCATCATCACAAACATGGGGACAAAATGCTCCACACCGGAAGTATATCCCTCATTGGTGAGATCAGATCACAAACTAATCTCACTGGAAATCCACATCCCGCCCCCACCCCAAACAAAAGACACCACAGTGAAGAACTTCTCTAAAGCAAACTTCACACTACTCAAGACTGGTGTGGTATCCTTCAAGGCCCCCGAGCCAGTGGAAACCACAACCCAAGCTGCGGAAGCCCTTACAAATGCCTTCTACGAATACCTCCAGGACTGCATGGATCAGGCAATCCCCAATAAAACCAAGACTCTTTCCACCAAGGGCAAACGTCCAGTCTGGTGGACCCCAGCCATAAACAAACTTTACAATAAGAGGAGAAAGCTGTTACATGATAGAGCAAAATCCATAAAAAAGAGAAGACACCCTTGATCATCATTAGTAAAAAAAATACGAGCACTCATAAAATCATCCAAGGCCAACTTTGAGAGAAAAATTGCCATAGATTCAAAAGACAATCATAAGGCCTTCTTCAGCTATGTTAGAAACCTGGGTGGAAACTCCCAGATATGCTCAGAATTAGTCCAAAATGATACAAAAATCACTGAACCCACAGACATTGCCAACATACTGGCAGACAGGTTCAGTGCAAACTTCACCCCCCCCCCAAAAGGAGAGATAACTATCCCAGTGGAGTGTAGCCTCCCAGAAATCTCAAATGCGGAGGTGAAAGCTGCTCTCTCTAAAGATAAAAACACAGCATCAATGGGACCAGATGGTGTCCCCGGCTGTGTGCTACACGAACTCAACGAGGAACTAAACCCGCATATAAGGCAGCTGTTTAATCTTAGCCTTACCACAGGATACGTGCCCAAGGAGTGGCGTACGGCAACTGTGGTCCCACTCCACAAAGGCGGTGCCTCTACGGACCCTGGTAATTCCCGCCCCATAAGCTTAACAAGCCTGGTCTAAAAAGCTATGGAGAGGATCATAATGGAACTCATAAACAAAGACATAGGGGACTTGCAGACATTGGACCCGACCCAGTTTGGCTTTGTCAAGGGCAGATCATGCCTTTTGAACTTGGTAGACTTCTTCGAAACAGTCACCAAGGCCATTGATGAGGGAAAGGCAGTCCATGCAGCCTACCTTGACCTTGCAAAAGCTTTCGACACAATACCCCACTCGGGTATTATAGAGAAACTTACCAGCTTAAATGTAAACCCATATGTCACAAGATGGGTTGCAAACTGGCTAAAGGACAGAACCCACAGGGTTAGAGTTGCTGGAGCCATGTCAGACTCCAAGCCGGTCACAAGTAGTGTCCCACAGGGCTCAGTCGTGGGCCCCCTGTTGTTCGGCATCTACTTCTCAGAAGTACAGGCAAACATAGGAGGACTATGGCTGACAAAGTTTGCAGATGACTGCAAACTGGGCACCATAGTGGAAAGTACATCGGACACAGATATCCTTCAGAGGGGTCTCACGGAAACGGATAGCTGGTGCCAGAGCCATGGCCTGAAGTTAAATGCCAAAAAATGTATAGTCATACCCTTCGGGAAAAACAAGGTAACCCCAAGCTACCATATAGGTGGCAATCCATTAAGCACAGAAGAGGTTATCAGGGACCTGGGGACCCAGGTTGACAGTGGCCTTTCTTTTGACACTCACATTGCTAAAGTGGTTAGAAAGACCTTCTACATTGCCCACCTGATCATGAAGGGATTCACATCCAGATCAAGTGAGGTCATTGTTCCCCTGTACTCTTCACATATCAGACCAATGATAGAGTACAATGCCCCATTCGGGATGTATCTCACCAGTCACCTGCAGCAATTGGAGAGACCCCAAAAGTTCCTCACCAAAAGGATAAAGGGACTCCAAAATCTGTCATATGCTGCCAGACTGAAGAAACTCCAGCTCTATTCAGTCGCATACCGCCTGCTCAGAGGTGACCTATGCCTGACATACAAGGCCATGTTCAACCCGGAATTAATGGACATGCTCCACCTCAAAAAATCCAAATCTACCAGATCCACTAGAGCAAGCGACTTGAACCTTAGCACGGATATAAATAGGACATGCTGGAGGGATAGATTTGTCACCCAGAGACTCCCTATGCTGTGGAATAAAATCCCGGTCCATGTGAGGCAGAGCACCTCGCTGGCTCTGTTCAAGAGAAATCTTGACCGGTGGATGGGAGATCATAGGTTTACCCCGGGAATCATCTCTGTGTCACTGCTGGACAGAGGCACAACAAACTAATGGGCACGGTATTTTTTAACATAAGGGGTGGTGTAAGCCACAAAACTTTGGGCTAGGCTTATAAATGCCTTAGGGCAGATAGCCTAGTATAAAGCTATGAACCTATGAACCTAAAAGGTAAAACCCTCGTTTCTGAACTGTAACAATGGGGATAAAAAGACAGGAGTCCTTGAAGTACAGGACAGCCAAGAAAGCTTGAGGAAGGATCACTGCTAGAAGAGTTTGTGAAGACATCTTGAACTTTGGCACCATTAAAAAGTGAGGACTGAAACCCAGAATGAGCCTCCAGTTGCCTTCCTTTCTCAGGACCTGAAAGAGTCTTTAATAAATCTCTCTTTCTGCTGGTGAAGGGAAACTAGCTCTATAGCTCCCTGATGGAACACGTCTTGCAGAACAGGTAAGACCAGGTGTTCTTAGCTTAAGGATACTTGAGAGTACGAGGAAGAAGCTATTGCCAGTTTGTAGCCTTTCAATGATGCTGAGGACACACTAACCTAAATTAGTCTCCACACTGGAGAGGGAGGGAGACACAGAGAGAATAACCAAGGTAGAAGGGGGGTGGCAGTATAAGTTAGATGGTCACAAACTGTCTGATTTGTCAGAATAGGTACCCTTGACACCTTTAAAGTCTGGTTTGGATTCAATAATGGCTCTCAGTTTGCAGTCATCTGCAAACATTGTTAGCCAGAGTCCCTTAGTACTGGCCTGTACTTCAGAGAAGTAGATGCCAAAACAAGAGCGGTCCCAGGACTGAACCCTGAGGTACTTCAGTTGTCTGGAGCTGGATATGAAGTTGGCTATTTTTACAGTGAGTGTTCTGTCAGTAAGCCAGTTGGCAACCCATCGAGTGACGTAGGGATTAATGCCCAGCTTAGTAAGTTTATCTAGGATTCCAGAGTGGGGGGATGGAGTCGAAGGCCTTGGCGAGGTCCAGACAGGCTGTATGGACCACCTTACCCTCGTCCACAGCTCTGGAGACTGATTCGAAGAAATCACTCAGGCTCAGGAGACAAGATCGGCCCTTCACAAATCCAAACTGGGTGGGGTCCAGTGTTTGAAGGTTGCCAAATGTCTTTGTTTACAAGTTCCATGACAATACGTTCCATGGCCTTGCAGATCAGGCTCATCAGACTGATGGGGCGGTAGTTCCCAGGATCCATGGTGGATCCCCCCTTGGAGTGGAATAAATGTAGCTGTGCGCCACTCAGTGGGCACGAAGCCTGAAGTAAGGCTATGATTAAACATGTTTAAACACTAAACACATTAAACACTTAGGTGAGGTGCCAGTTCATGTAGTACACAGCCCAGGATGTCGTCTGGTCCCATGGATGCTATATTCTTAGCTTTGGAGTGCGCTTGTGTGTGGCCATAACTACAGGAATTTGGCAATCTTTTGGTATTGAAATGGGCAGTTTAGGGGGTGAAGTTGGCACTGAATCGATCTGCCAGGATACTGGCAATATCCTTCGGATCAGTTCATTTAATGCCATTCTGTTGTAGCTCAGAGACAAGACACCTCTGAAATGTAGACTTGACAGGGTAAAGCACGTCGACCCTCCTTGCATAGCACTGCTAAGTAACAGTGGTCATAACTCAAATACTGCAGTGGCGGAGACGCATGCTATTCTCACCATTAATTCATTCATTTCTTTTCTGATGCATGGCAAACATATGCTTTGATAAAGGAAAAAGTGACAAATGAAAAAGTTCTGCTCTTTAATGATTCATCACAATTACCTAGATATGACATTCTATATTGGTTTACGAAATTACCATTTATATGTTGCACCCCAAAATTGCCCTACTAAGACTAATATACTGATGGCGATTCTGCTTTTCAACCTATTTATTTTGTTCCCTCAATGAAGTAAGTGGCCCAGACTAAGTCTGCTCGTTTCTGAATTTAAAATAATGAATGCTGGGAATAACCTGCTTCTTAAACTGTCTCTAGTAGTATCAATGCTTCTTTTCCACTTAATTATTCTGATATATGTTAACCATAAGGTGTTAGACTCATGACACATTTAAATCTTCTTCCATGCAAACCAAATAAACTGCATGATTTTGTCAAGTATTCAGATCAGTAGTACTTAACCAGTTTCCATGTTGGTAAGGTGTCAAAGCTGCCACATTACTCTAACGGTTCTGTCCTTTCATCTTCAACGGACAGCGACGCTAATGTACATAAAAGCTTCTCCCAGTATTCCAGGTTGTCCTTAAATGTTTCATCTTTGTAACTGTAGAAATACCTGCCAGTCTGTGCATTTGATACTGCATTATAAAACTCATCCCTGTTCTTCATATGAAGTTATGAAAAACAACTCCAGAAATAGTTTTTTCTTCCATTTTAGCTTATGTGCAAAGCTTACAGTGCTTTACGGACTTCAGCAATACATTTAGTGAATGTAAACTGCGGGAAATGATGAACACACAAAACTAAAGAAAATACATTCTCCTCCTCCAGGTCACATGAAGGTAGGAAATGCTTCCTTCTGAAACCATGCCAGATCTGAACAAAAGATGCTGGGACCACCATGATTCATGACACACAAAGAAGTGAAGAATAAATGTAAAGGGACTAAACTAAATTTGTATCATAAAGGAAGGAAAGCCCTGGGATATGGTTAACTACACTGAAGGGGTAGATCTGCACTTTAAAGATGGACAACTGCTTAACATATTCCAAAGAAATTTAAAAACATTTTATAAAATCTGTACCTAATGTAATTAGTGAGTGGTTTAATCTACAAATCCTAAGAACAGATTACACAATCACCAAAGTGGAAAAAATTAAATCAGGATACGGAATTTTCTGTGTTGAAACTCAAAACGCACCCCACGTACTAAACAGCCACAGTTGGCCTGCCACTTGCATACCTGCAGGGTACAGTTTTCACTTCTTTTGAGAAACTCAACAAACCGTTGTACAACCCCTTGTATCTGAATCACCTCATCTATAGGAGGATCGGGTTCTGCGGAGGAAAAAAAAAAAAAAAATTGAAAAAAAAAAAGACATGAAACAGTTTAAGGCACTGTCTGCAGTTTAATTACCTAAAAAGTGATGGACACTATTTTACATGCTGTGAAAGAGGTACTGGATTTTCTGTCTCAACAGTTTACTGTAAAACAAAATCTGATCCATCACATCCATTAACTGACAGGTTGGCTGTGCAGAGTGTTTTACCTTACACTATGGCAAAGCAACTTCCCAGTAGATTTTATTAGTAAAAAGAAGCAAAGGGTGAAACATAGATGGGGAGTGTTTTTGGATTGTCCCCAGCTTCACCCAAGTTTTTCTTCCCCAATCCTGTTAAATGGACTTTCAAAGGAACCAATGACAAAACATAATCAAAAGTACTGCTGTGCAAAAACAAACTGTCACTGACATTATTCAGTAATGGCTACACAGGGAATAACTTTGTAAGCAATGAAAAGTAAAATAGAACAAGTTTTAAATGGCTGCAAGTCACTCAGAGCAGAATTCGGTTTCAATAGTCAGAAGCTTGAGATGAAAAAAACTGCATAAAACTATGCCACACAGAATTCTGAAAGGATTACCAAAAATGCAGAAGCTGTAATAGGGGAATTCTTCTCCCTCTTCCACTAGTGTGGAGTGCAAAGGCTTTGCTAATCTGTCCACTTTGGTAGATTACACTTGGGTGAGACTATACAGACCAGCAGGACAAACTAAATGGAAATCATGCCTTCATCATAAATTGGGACCAGCTCCAGGCAAAAGACTAACAGGCTAAACCACCATATTATCTTCGTGGAGAACATAATAAGAATCTGTAAGGCAGTAGTCAAACACATTTAACTATTTAGCAATTAAGACCATTCACTAGCCAAAGACCAGAGGATAAATTTACCATACTGTTCCAAAAACAGGAACTTCTAATTAGGTACTTGGGTACAAAACACATGCACACACAGACACACTAGACCGTTTTATCTTTATTCTGAAGGGGTACACTGCCTATGACTGAAGTAATTACATACAAAAAGTTAACATATTTCATTTTTGAGATACTGCCACCCCAACAAACCATACTCATTCAAAAGTAATCTTACAGTTGCCCTTGGCTTTCGTACATCAGTTGCCCCAGGATACACAATCTGTATACTTCTGGTATCTCATTGAGAAGATGAGCCTTATGTCACAGTAATGTATTTCAGTTTGCTTCAGTTAGACAAATGCACTTTCCCCAACAACCCCAATCATTTTTTTAGTCCACAATGATATAAAAGACACTGCTTTCATGTACTGCATACCTCCTAACCCCCACCTTAGAAAGGCATTCACCTTCCATGAACACCTCTGAAATTTGATTGCAAAGAAAGTAAAAAGAAATATAAACCACGGTAATTTCTTTCAATCTTTCACACTTGGGTATGTGTACGCATGCCTCTCCTGTTAAACTAGCAATATTAATTTGCATGAATCACAACTGCCTTTTGCTTTCATGAACAGCCTGCCCCCCCCCCCACAAAAAAAGAAAGCTTGCTATATATGTACACATCTCTGAGGTGCGATTGCGAATAAACTAAAGGAATAGTGAAATCAATATGGAATTTCAACTTTGTATACACACACAAAACAGTCACTTCTGTATACCTGCATGATGTTACATTATAATAAAAATGAGAAATTAACTATCACAGTAATGCACTCCAACTTGTTGCTTTTAAAACAATGAATAACATCCTCCCCCACCAAGCTACAGCAATGATCACCTTAAACGTCCTTTACTTTTAACTTCTGACTGCCCCCTTTAAATAAATGGACATTTCTGGTAAATTGCAATTATATAATGTCCAGAACTGGTGAAAAAACTGCCACAGTAAATGTAATTTAGCTTGCTGCTATAGGGTGCTACACCCCATGCAAATCAATAAAATATATTTAAAAAAATAAATAGGACTGTTACCACTTTTCCACAAATTTATCCAATTTCCTGACAAGGTAAAAAAAATCTCATCATATGACTGGCTTCCAAAGAAAGGATCGAGGTCAGATGCTAATCTTAATCTGCACATTAAGAAGGCGTGGACTAGCTACACATATTTCTACGTTCATGGAGAAGACAAAAGTACAGTTTTGTACCTACCATAAATGTAGATGTTCGAGGATTCCATTGCTGCAGTCCTGACTATTGGGTATAGTCCGCGTCCCAGTCGGCCCGAATACCAGAGTATAAGGCTGACGTCGGTCAGGGCGCATTAGACTGACGTCAGTACGTCAGGGTACTAATGCGCATGACCGACGTCATATCCTCAGTCTTTTCTTGCCCCAGATGTCAGAAGACCCAAAAAGACAAGTCCCAAAACAAACTGCACCAAAAACATGTATAATATATACAACAATATATATATATATATAAAATATAAGCATGTAAACTCACCTACACAACCACCCCTAACACAGAGGGGAAGGAGGGAGGGTAAATTGGACTGCAGCAATGGAATCCTCGAACATCTACATTTATGGTAGGTACAAAACTGTACTATGTTCTTCGTCTTCCATTGCTGCAGTCCTGACTATTGGGTAGAATCCCAAAGCAGAGGTAAGGGAGGCTGGCAAATTATAAAGTAGTAGGAGCTGACAACATGCCTTGTAAAACAGCTGAGGCAAAACCAGCCCTAGTCTTAGAGTATATAGGAAGGTGATAATGCCTAGAGAAAGTATGCACTGAACTCCAAGTAGCTGCTTCCAGAATATCCTTAGTAGCCACCCCCCTTAGAAATGCTGTTGAAGTGGCAGTAGCCCTAGTGGAATGAGGCCTAATCCCAGCTGGAATCTCCTTGCCATGATGGGAATAACAAAATGCAATGCAAAAGCCAATCCACCTAGAAATAGTTTGTTTTGACACAGGCTTGCCCTGTGAACTCAAAGCAAAAGAAACAAGTAACTGCTGAGACTGCCTAAAACTCTTAGTCCTGCTCAAATAATAACGCAATTGCCTGTGTACATCTAAAGTGTGCAAAATCTTTTCCCCTTTATTTTGAGGATCTGCAAAAAGGTAGGCAAATGAATAGTTTGGTTTAAAGCCACACTAGAAACCACCTTAGGCATAAAGGAAGGATTAGTACGTAATGATACCCTGTCCTTATGGAAAATCAAAAAAGGCTCTACTGCCATAAGGGCCTGCAACTCAGACACCCTTCTTGCAGAAGTAATAGCCAACAGAAAAGCAGTCTTCCATGACAAATATTTCAATTCAGCAGTAGCTGCAGGCTCAAAAGGTTGTAGAGTAAGTTTTCCAACACAAAATTGAGATCCCAAGCAGGAGTAGGAGCTCATGGGGGTCTTATATTCTTTGCCCCTCTAAGAAACTGCTTGAACAAAGGATGCGAAAACAAAGGTGGGTCACAATCATAGTGAGCTGAAATTGCTGCAGCATGAATCTTTATGGAAGAGAAGGACAAACCTTTGTCCAATAATTCAGTAAGATATTGAAGAGCCACACTCAAATTAGGCTCTGAAATCTCCAAATTCTTTGCTGTACTCCAAAATAAAAATCTCTTCCATTTTTCTGCGTACACTCTCCTAGTACTAGGCCTTCTAGCTTCCATAATCACATTTAAAACTTGTTGAGGAAGTTGAGACCTGCTGTGTTTCAACCCAGAATATGCCAGGCTGTGAGATGAAGAGATTGAAGCTTGACATTGAGCAGATGACCGTCCTTCTGAGATAACAGATGAGGAATCAGAGGTAAAAGCCATGGAGGCTCCTTTACCAGACTCCGTAGAAGTGGGTACCAGTGTTGCCGAGGCCAATCTGGAGCTATCAAAATCATCCTTGGCCTGTCTTGTCTGACCTTTAATAGTACCTTTGGAAGAAGCGGTAGAGGTGGAAAGGCATACACATGAAGGTTTTTCCAACTGAAAGACAGAGCATCCACTTTCCAAGCTGTGTGATGAAACCCCTTTGTGCAATACTTTGGCAGCTGGTGGTTTAGTGGAGAAGCGAACAGATCTATGTCTGGAGTTCCCCATGACACTGTCAGTTTCTGAAATACATGAAGATCCAGTTTCCACTCGTGGGGATCCATGATTTGTCTGCTTAACACATCTGCTAAGGAGTTCTGTGCTCCTGGCAGAAACCTTGCCTGAAGAGTTAGTTGCAAGCTTAGCGCAGTCTCCCATAAAATCATTGCTTGCCTGCATAGAGGATAAGAATGTGTTCCCCCTTGCTTGTTGATGTACCACATGACAGTTGTGTTGTCTGTTAGAATCAACACCTGCCCTGGAAGAAGAAACTCCTTGAAAGCCATTAATGCAAACTGGACTGCTAACATCTCCTTCATGTTGATATGTAGATGCTGTAGTCTGGCAGGCCACTTGTCTTGTATCCACTTTCCATTTAGATGAGCTCCCCAAGCAATGTCAGAGGCATCTGTCGTTAGAATCTGACTTGCCTCTGGCCGGGTCACAGAGAGTCCCTTGTTTAGGTGACATTCCTGAGCCCACCACAAAAATTCCTTTTGAATGCAAGGTATTATTTGAATGACAGTGTCCAAATCCTGGCAGTGCTGTGTCCATACATTTTGAGATACCATTGTAGCTTCCTCATATGCAGTTTGGCATTGGGAAGCACCAGAATACAAGATGCCATGAACCCTAATGCTTGAAGGACTGTCCTTGCAGTCAGCACGGACTGATGAGATAGTTGATGGAAGTAAAGTGACAGACTCTTTTGTTTGTCCGGGGTTAAAAGGCCATCTGGGCTGCTGTATTCAGTCTTACACCCAGAAAGCACATGTCTTGAGAGGGTACTAGACTGGACTTTATTTCGTTCACAGAATACCCTAGGCATCTTAGCACTGCTATAACATATTCCAGATGCTGTAGAAGGTCTTCCTTTTCTTGAGCCAGAATCAGGCAGTCGTCCAAGTAAGGATAGATTTGAATTCCTTGAAGCCTGAAGTAAGCTATCACTGGAGCCAGAACCTTTGTGAATACTCTGGGCAGTAGATAAGCCAAAGGGCAATGCAGAGAACTGATAATGAGAATTTCCAGCTCGAAACCGCAGATACTTTCTGCAACTTAGCCTTATAGGCACATGAAGGTAAGCTTCCTTGAGATCTAAAGTTACCATCCAGTGATCTTTGCCCAGCAGAGGTAAAAGCTGTTGTAACGTCAACATCTTGAACTTGGGAATGTCCAACAACGTGTTGAGGAGAGATAAATCCAAAATTGGTCTCCACGTGTTCCCCTTCTTTGGTACAAGGAACAGGCGAGAATAAAATCCTAGGCCCCTCTCTGACACAGGGACTGGCTGAATGGCCCCTATGTGAAGTAACTGTAAAACTTGCTTGTGAGCCTCTTTTCTTTGTAGAGGAGGAACGTCTGGCATGCCTTTGAAAGGGGGCATTGTATGGAAATAAAATCTGTAACCGTGGTGAATGATATCCAACACCCATTTGTCTAGAGTAATTAAATCCCAATTTTCTTTGAAAAGAGACAGTGTTCCCCCCAAAGGAGCTGCCAGACGTGAATCTGCTGGCAGCTGAAGAAACAGGTCATTGGGTCTGTTTACGAAAGGACTGACCCCTGCCCTCACCAGAAGTCTGAGCAGGTGAACTCCCTGTTCTAGGCCTAAAAGAACTTTGAGCCCTGCCCCTACCACGTCTAGACCTACCCCTAGACTGAGAATCATAAGCAGGATATGTCCACCCCTTAGCAGGCCAATTTCTACTAAACTTGGTGGCTGCACCTGCAAAAATCTTTAACAGTTTGCATAGACTTAGCTTTGTCCTCCATTTTCTTTAAAACAGCTTCCACAGGCGAACCAAACAACACATCAGACTGCAAAGGAGCATCCAAAATCCTTGTCTTAACATGCTCAGCTAAATTCTGATCCTTCAACCAGGCATGCCTGCGAAGAACAGAGCTGGTAGCAGCCACCCTCGAGGAGGCCTGTACAGCATCAAAACCACATTGCAAAGAATGCTTACCCACTTGTTCAGACACATGAACCAAATCCAGCAACTCTTTACACTCAATACCTTCCGCCAAAGCATCCACCTTAGATTTCAATTGTGAAAGAAGGTAATTCTGATATTTTAACATGTGAAACTGACAATTCAAAGCTCTCATGGCTAGAGTGGAAGAAGTATACACTTTCTTTCCCCACCTATCCAAAGCCCTCGCCTCTTTATCAGTGGGGACAGGATTTTTAACCACAGAAGCTTTTACACCCTTAGGCCCCTGGGAAATAGTTTCTGGGTCGCCCTAGGACTCTTAAACAAATATTTATGAGCTTCGGGCACCCTATAATACCTATCAGGCTTAACAGGAGCAGGAGGCAAAGAGTCAGGGTTCAAGGAAGCCTCTGCAAAAACATCTTCCACCACATTCAACACAGGAGGAATAGCTAAAGGCCTATGCTGGGGTAAAACAAGAACTCCCTAAGCCTTTTCCTGGAGTCAGAGTAATCCTGGCCTTCCCATTTAAAGTGCTCCCTCATGGAATGCAAAGTCTCTGAAAATGAGAAATCCTCAGGTGGAGACGCTGTAGGAGTGGAATCATCCACATCAGAATCAGAATAGGTAGGATACTCCTGTAAATCTTCCACAGAAGATTCTGAAGCCTCAGAACACTGTTCAAAACTCTCAAACTCAGATTCCACCCTAGGCCTCTTATCAGGCGGGGCATAGAACCCCTAATCATAGTAATCAAATCTTCTGCCATCTTAAGCATATGTTTCTTAGGTACAGAACCTGAAATGGTAGGAGAAGCCCCCACTGAAGCTGAAGTAGGCCTACCTCTCATAGAAGTTTTGGCAACAGAAGGAGAGGCCCTAACTACCTTGGGAAGAGAGGGAAGAACAGTCACCTGAGAAGCCCCTCAGCCTGGCCTACCTCCTGAGAAGGCACATCCTGTAAGAGTATAGTTTCTGCCTGGGACTCCATGGAAACTCCTGGCAAAACCTCCGGCTCCACTGAGCCTTCCAAAGAACCGACATCCGGGACTGCCGGTTCCTCAACCCTAGGCTTCACTGTTTTATCCTTGCGCTTCTTGGAGAAGCGGCCGGAGCATCCGACGGCATTTTGTAATTGCAACGCTTCCCAAACACTAACCTGGCACAGTCCAACCTCCTCTTAATAGTGCGTTTGTTAAACCTAGCACAAGAGCGGCAACCAACAACGTCGTGCTCAGGCCCTAAACAAGGTATACACAAGGTATGATAATCCCTATGAGGTATCTGTTTCCCACAAGAAATACAGTTATTCACTTTTCTGACATCCGGTAAAATACTGAGGCAAGAAAAACCAAAATGTTCCCCAGCGGGTACTTAGCCAACTCTGTTTCGGTCTGAAACTCCGGTTTCGGAAATATTTCAGTACGCCAACCTGCACTCGCAAAACTGCTTCTGCATCGGACCATGCGGCAAAAAAGACTGAGGATATGACGTCGGTCATGCGCATTAGTACCCTGACGTACTGACGTCAGTCTAATGCGCCCTGACCGACGTCAGCCTTATACTCTGGTATTCGGGCCGACTGGGACGCGGACTATACCCAATAGTCAGGACTGCAGCAATGGAAGACGAAGAACATCAGGACCTCTTATTTATCAATAACATTTCTTCATCAATTTTAACAAGTAACTGCAGGATAATCATTTGGATAGCACAGGTACTATACTAGCCAAATATTTATCTCCTGCAGAGAGTTACTGGACTGAATATTTTTTATATATATATATATATATATATATATATATATATATATATATATATATATATATATATATATATATACACACACACACACACACACACACACACACACACACATATACATACCTATATATATATATATATATATATATATATATATATATATATATATATATATATATATATATATATATATATATATATATATATATATATACATATATATATATATATATATATATATATATATATACACATACATACATATACACACACATAAAAAGAGAGAGAAAAAAAAATCACCTCAGCATCTGCTATTGGGCCCTTTGACCAAGGTACAGATATAACTGAGGACTTGTCATTAAAAGGTCAAGTCTCCAAGATAACTATGCAATATGAATGTAGTGAAAAAAATCGGCGCTTACCTTTTGACAGTAGCTTTCTAAACTTCCGTGTTGCCGTCAGCTGCTCATCTGGATCATCTGAGAAAATCATATATGGAGTAATTTCACCTTTCTAGAAAAATAAAACATTTGTTCATTTGCTGTTGCATACACAAAATACAAGTAATTACCAAATTACCTAACTTGTAGAGGAGGGGATTTTTCTGCAGTAAGTAACTGAACTGCTGGGGTTTCCCCTTCTGGTCTCAATGCTGGGCAATATTTTTCTTAATCATCCCTTCATGCTGGGATATGTATGCCTTGGCATCATAGTCCAAACAGGAAAACTTACCCAGAACCTGGACTGTTTAGTTTCACCCTGACCCATTTATCAAGCAGAAGCTACAACACTAGGCTCAAATAATGTTCTCAAAAGTGACCTCAAACAAAACTTGTAGCTTATAAAGACCTCCAGTATTTGCAACAAAGGAAGTACATGAACCATAAGCACTAGCAGGAAGTCTCTTGATGAAGGCAATAGATAATTTAAAATGCACAAATGCCCTTCTGCAAAGCCTCCATCAAAGCCAACCACTTACGAGTCAAGCAAATGATCTTGGTACAAGGGACAAATGAATGGCTGCATGTTACTGTTTTATGCATTTAACCCTAGCAAAACAAAACTGAAGGAACCTCTTATGTGGAGACAAGACACTAATCTAGCAAGAAGGTGCCCATCAACGCAAATAAAACTATTCATGCACTTTGCAGCAGTCACCGCTGTGCAGGATAAAAACAGGAGGTATATCATCCTCTTCAGTATTAAAAATGGCATGAGAATAAACCAGTGTCTCTCTCTCCGAAAAAGGTACAGTTTCTGTAGTTACATTGAGGAAATGAAAGTTACATACTTATAACAATAGATCCATGTTGTTAGATTTTCGTCCGATTTAAATTGTGGGAGCGAACCAGATCAGATCTTTGCACAGATTTTGAAGCTCTTTAGTTCCTGGGCTCTGACTCCTAACCCTATCCATGACTCCCTGAGCTCCACCTCAGATAAAGGTTTGCCACCATTAGAAAGTGTATCCCATATCTAGAATAAGCATACAAACCCAATCAAAACAAATCCCAGAATACAGAAAAAAAAACCTTGCAAGGTTATGGGAAAGCAGCTGCAAGAACTGCGCAGACAAGGTATGCGAGATACAACAGAGTCATCAAAAGCCTACATGTGACAATTTGGAAGGGGGCATGTGGGAAGGACGTTGAAGTGGATGAAAATAAGACAACTTGGATTAATCGTTAGTGTAAGCACATAGGCAACACTGGTTATGAAAGTTATTTTCATCCATTTCAACTGTGGGACAGATTCCCAAGAATATAGTCCTGAATGGCACCAAGGAAGGGCACTCTAGGATAGTGGAGTGAAAGGAAGAACGTAATCTAGATTGTTCATCCAGTTTATAATGAGATACAAATGTCTCAACTGCTGACTAAGTAGCTGCTGGACAGATATTAAGTAATCTGTTGGCAAATTATGTTGAAATGGCCACGGATATTGTGGAATGAGCCTTAGGTTAAATTGAAAAGACTAGCCTTTTTATTGAAAGCAAAGAATGCATTTGAATAACCATTCAGTCACTTTAGACACTGCACTACCAAATTTGACATGTACACCACAAACTAGCCTGATTTTCTGAAAGGTTTGGTCACATGAAGATGGAACCTCGGATAGCGATGAATGTCCAGCATATGTAGCATGTATTCATCGTTGTTTGAAAATCTCAGAAAAAAGGCTGGCAGGTTTAGTGTCAGATGCCACCTTCAAAAGGAAAGGTGCATTAGCCCATGTGATAAAGCAGTCTTTGTGAAAGACCAATGCTTGCATCTCAAATTCATTTGGCTGAATTAACAGCCACCAAAGGAATGGTTTTCCAGGATAAGAAATAGATAAACTGATGCTGCTGGCTTAAAGGGCAGTCAAGTCAGTGGTTGTAGTACCATGGTGATATCCAATGGAGGCAGTGGGTCTCTGATAGGAGGCTGTATGAAAGGTTCCTTTCAAAAGGTTTAACAGATTCTTAAAGCTGTAGAATTGCCATTCTGTCCAATGTGGAAGCTTGAGATAGCCATCACTGACAGATGAATAACTGGAGCTTCTATGGAAAAATTCTGACAAGAAATGGAATGAATGGGAGCACAGAAAGGGTCTAAACCTCTGGACAAAGCCCAAATGGAAAATCTTTTCTGTTTGCGATGGTATATTTTTTGTAGTGGACTCCCTTTGAGATGCTAAAGTGATCCAAACAACCAACGTGGTAAGCCTAGCATCTCAGACTAAAGTTAGAACTGGAGGTAACAAGCACATTTCTTCATGGTTTTCTGCTCTAGAAGAGGCACTCTTGATAGACGTATCAATATATCTGGATAATGGTCCAGCATATACTGATGTTCTAGCAGAAGCCACAGGAAGGGAAATAATGTTTGTTGTGGCCAGAAATGGGCAATGAGGATCACCCAAACCTTGCATATTTGCTTTCTATATGAAATTGTTCACTACAGGAAGTGGGGGAAAAAGGAGACCTGGGGGCCAAATGTGGACGAGCATCCCTTGCTGACCATCCCTGGGGAGGGATCAGGGTAACTGCAGCATTTGTGGTTTAGGTGGGATGCTAACAGGTCACAGCAACGTTGGCCCCAGCAACTAATAATCAAAGTTGTTACTGTTGGATTGAGGGACCATTCATGAGTCAAGATAGATCTGCTCAACTTGTCCGCTAGTACAATGGCAATGGATAACCCTGGGAAATGAACTATTAGAAAGTGTTAAGACAACATTGAGATTTCCTCCCTGTTTGTTGATGTACCAAACCACAGACATGTTGGTCTGCACAGATATTGAAGCATTTGGGAGGAAATCCTGAAAGGCCTACAACACCAGGACTGCCCTCATCTCCAGGATCAAAATGCCTCTACACCCTGGACTGGATGGATCTGTCACTACCATCATGGGAAAGGGCTATAAGGAATGGACATCCTTGTATTACTGACTGAAACAAAAAAAACCCCACTTTTTTGGGAAATGGAGCCAGGGACTCTGAATGCACGATAAAGGAGACAGCCTATGGAATGGCAATGAAGCTTGTCGTCCCTGGCCCGAAGTAAAAT